>NC_059201.1:62256973-62556973 GCF_020615455.1 Coregonus clupeaformis | reverse complement strand
ATTTTGGAGTTTCCTAAATCCGACTAGCACGTGAATGCGGCAAAGGCTGAGTATACAAGGTGAAAGCTATGATCTCTTATTGATGTCACTTGTTAAATCCACTTCAATCAATGTAGATGAAGGGTAGGAGACAGGTTAATGAAGGATTTTTAAGCCTTGAGACAATTGAGACATGGATTGTGTATGTGTACCATTCAGAGGGCAAATGGGCAAGACAAAAAATGTAAGCGCCTTTGAACGGGGTATGGTAGTAGGTGCCAGGCCAGGCGCCCCGGTTTGTGTCAAGAACTGCAATGCTGCTGGGTTTTTCACGCTCAACAGTTTCCCATGTGTATCAAGAATGGTCCACAACCCAAAGGACATCCAGCCAACTGTGGGAAGCATTGGAGTCAACATGGACTAGCATCCCTGTGGAACTCTTTCGACACCTTGTAGTCCATGCCCCGATAAATTGAGGCTGTTCTGAGGGCAAAAGGGGGGAGGTGCAACTCAATATTAGGAAGGTGTTCCTAATGTTAGGTATACATAGTGTATATTGGGTGTATTTGCACCAAAAACAGCACTCACCTGTGTTGTCTAGACTGCCTCATTAATAACTGTTGTTGTCACGTTCTCTTGCATAATTCAACAAGTGTGTCAAGAGAGAGATACCCACGTGATTTAAAATTAAAAAGCTTGGCTCTAGATTACACCTATCTATACGTATTTTACATTGTTTGCAAGATCAGCACATGTAATTTGTAAACATTTCAATTATATTAAATCATTACTTTTTTAAATCACACAAAAAAACAACACCCACCTAAATAAAGGTCTCTTTCTTCTCTTATTAGCATGGAGACGGTGCGTTAAATCCCTGATGAAGTGTTAGCATGATTATAGATGCAATGGAAAGCCAATGTATTCATTTGAGTGTTTGACAGGTCATTACAAACGTTTCCGTGGTCGTAACGTTAACAGGAAAAAAATAATGGCACAAGTAAGAGTGGGAAAGAGTCGCCAGAGCAAAAATGAAAGCAATCAACCCGGTGAGATTTATGTGACAAGTGGATTTTGTGCCCCTCAAACACAGGAAATAGATGGCTGAAAAGGAGAGATCCTCAGGTGGGCGGGGCCTGTGTGTTGCTACTTTCCAGGTGGGGATGCAATATCATTATCACATATCATTATCACATTATCATTATCACATATCATTATCACATATCATTATCATTATAGTTATCATGGGGATCCACGTGCTGTAGATACTATACACCAAAGCCTACTGTATGGCTAATAAATGTCTTAATAGAGTTTACTTGTGGTAATCTCTCATTTAAAGTGACAGATGAGCTGAGAACCAATTAATCCAGAATTTAAAGGGATGGTGCGAGATTCTGGCAATTTTCTACTTACCCCGAGTCAAATTGTCCAGTTTGAAGGAAGCTGAAGGTAGTTTTGCATTAGCATTAGCGCTATCTGTACCGGTAGACTTCTAGTCACTGCGCTATTGCTAGTTAGCATATAACTAGAGGTACACTAATGCAAAACTACCTTCAAACGGTTAGAGAAACTATCTTCAACGTCCTTCAAACTGCATGCATAAAAATGGTATTCATGAGTTCATCTGACTCTGGGTAACTAGAAAAACGGCACACTATCCCTTTAAAGAATGGACTAAAGAAGTAATGAATGAAGGAATGAATGAAGGAAGGAAGGAAACTGGCCTTGTTGTCCCTCAGTAACCCTATATGTAGACGCTTTGCCATCTTGTCATGATTAGCCCCATACAGATGAACTGAACCATACCACCAATTCCCAACATGTCCCAATGATTTACTATGCACACTCCAAGACCTATAAAATCAATTCCCCTGCAGTAACTTATGAGAAAAATGTTTTAGTATCTGTTCTAGTGAAAAATCTATGTTTGCTATTGTTTTCTAATCTTGTTGTTTCTACGGCATTTCTGTATTCCATTGTTTGTTGGTCATAAAACCTTTTTTTGTTCCCTGTTTCTCTATAGCACAGATTTCATGTGAGGAAAGAAGCATACAGTATAACTCAAAGATACACCCGGGAAGCGAGGTTGCATATCTTACCTGGGAGGATTAGTAGCTAGGACAGAAAACTACTGTTCAACACTGTACTTTTTCATGCTCACAGCTCCTTACAACAATGCTGCCAGCTCAAAAATCTATGGGTCTATCATGGGTGACCAAGTTGAAGGTGTACGATAGGACGAAAACCTTCCTGGTATGTCTGTAAGCAGCAGCATCAATATAGAGCATCTCAAGTCTTAAGCCAGTCAACATTTGTAATCATTGGGGCGTTGGTAGCCTCAAGGTTAGAGAAGCAGGCCAGCAACCGGAGGGTTGTCGGTATGAATCCCACTGCTGACGGGGGGAAAAAATCTTGCGAAAGTCATTGGGTGCTGCACTTCAGCTGCCCCCCTGCTCCAGCCTCTTCAACCTTATGTGTGTGTGTATCAGTGGCGGTCAGTGCCATTTAAGATGAGGGAGGACAATTTTTTTTACAAGAGCATGGCCTTATTTCTATTACAGCAAATTGGAATACTGTCATTCATATTTCATTCACCCAGTTCAATGTAACAGCGATAGGTTTAGGCTACTACATGATACAAACATTTTCCATATACCCATCATGAAGTTGCTACAACCTAGCCTATGAATGAAAGTTTACAACGTAGGTGCACACAGGTCGAGAGACAAATTTGAGGTGACAGACAGTGACACATGACATTCAATACCGCCTTGCACACTCTTGCCTGCATCTAGCTGATATAGGGTGCAATCAAGAGTTTCTATTGGACAAATACAGGTACGTTTATCCCCATTTTGTTCCGTTTGCTTCCGTTTAAGAAAAGTTTTTCAACAGAATCAGCGGAATGAATACACCCCTGATCACGCGTCAACACAGTTCACTTTCATAGCAGCCACGTTGTATTCCTTCTCTCCTCCTCTCACCTTTTCCTTTCGCTTGTGGAATTCAATGCACAACACATCAGCTGTATGTGACCGCTACACACAGACTACATCATTGTCACCATATTTGCTAAAGTAACGTCATAGTCAGCATAGCTAATAGAACTAACGCGTTAGTAAACCAGCTACAATCATGCAGTAACGTTACAGTGTACAGTCAGTAAGCAGTTACACCGGCAAGGCCCGGTGGCAATAAATTAGTAAAACCAGAAGCTAACATAGCATCCCTCTGTTTGAGCAGGGTGTTTCAGTAGGCTGAACTAGCTAGCTGCATTTGCTAGCTTAGTAAGTGAAACTGAAAGTGAAAAGAAATGATACAATCTCTCTCTTCTCTATTTCTCTCTTCTTCTCCTTCATTTTGGAAGAAATTAATTTGTTAAAAACTGTTCAACTATTGTCTTTCCCTCTCTTTGAGTCAACTACACACCACATTTTATGCACTGCAGTGCTAGCTAGCTGTAGCTTATGCTTCAGTACTAGATTGGGTGGACAACATGTCAGTTCATGCTGCAAGAGCTCTGATAGGTTGGAGGATGTCCTCCGGAAGTTGTCATAATTACTGTGTGAGTCTATGGAAGGGGGTTAGAACCATGAGCCTCCTAGGTCTTGTATTGAAGTTAATGTAGCCAGAGGAGGACGGAAGCTAGCTGTCCTCCGGCTACACCATGGTGTTACCCTACAGAGTGCTGTGGAGGCTACTGTAGACCTTCTTTGCAAAATAGTGTGTTTTAGTCAATTATTTGGTGACGTGATTATATTTAGTATAGTTTTATCTAAAAAGGATAACTAATATATATATATATATATATATATATATATATATATATATATATATATATATATTTAAATGAAATTCACTGAGGAGGATGGTCCTCCCCTTCCTCTTCTGAGGAGCCTCCACTGGTGTGTATATTGAAGGGGTTGGGTAAAAGCAGAAGACAAATTTCCATCTTGTATGGATCAATAGAGTATTCTTCACTCAACACAAAACTTCCAACAACTAGTTCACTGGACAAATTATGCCTCCTGCAGGGAGGCATAATTTTACCTCATATCCGCCGTCTTAAAAAGTTGCTATTTCGTTTTTCTTAATGCATTGAAAGTACACATCAGAGACATGGTTGGAGTAGGACATGATCTGCTGTCCCTACAGTACATTCCCTACTCTCTGCAGTACAGTCCCTACCGTTCATTCACCTCTCATCAGACTACATGACTCATTGTAGAATCCTCCAATATATGGTTAGGGTTAGTAAAATGGATAGAAAAACACTTTATGACAAAGACCTGGTGTTCACATCAATACAGGTGTTGGATCTTAATTTGACCAGTTTCTCACTGCAGGAAAATAATCTTTCAGCAACAGGAAATGTGAAGTATTGTGTCGATTATAATTAATGGACATCTTTGTAGGGGTTGCTACATTTTTTTTTAGGGCAAATCCAGTGTGACATTTAAAAGTGGAAATTACAAACGTTAGAAGCCTTTTTAAACCTTGAATACACTACAAGTTTTAATTTCCTGCTGTGCAGGAAATGTCCTAATATATTTTCTTATTTACAAGGTTCAGAAGTATTTGGATTTCTTTCAGAGCTATGGCCACTGTTACGGCATGGCATGCCCTCGAAAAGATCAGTTAATATGACCTACGATTAGTTATTTTGACTCACAGTTCACCTCTGACGAACTGACATTCATGGTGTTATGATTGCAGGTCGTTAGTTAGTCCTTGAGAGTTTATAGCCATGAATAAACATGCACTTCATACGTCTCTCCATTAATTTCCCACTTCCCACTGTGATACTGCGGTGAAAGGTACATTTTCTAGGACTTCATCTCCATAAATGCACTTATTAAACTAAAAACCTATAGAAACTGCTCACTTCGGGATCCTTCATGATCCTCAATCCCTAACTTACCCTCCACTGTGTATTTCCCACATGATGATGCAGCAAATGTATCTATCAACTCTGAAAGGCTCCGAAAGGCTACCACTTCTGTGGCCTCCGGAGGGGGTGCTTGGCCCCGGCCCCGGCCCCGTTCTCCTTTTGGCCCCCATGTTTTCCCCTTGGCAGAGCTCTCCCACTGCTTCAGGATTGTATCCGAGGTGACATCTTTCCAATAGATTCATCACCTTTTCCTGTACTGTTGAATATACATCAGGGCATACCCCTCTCTCTGGAGAGCAGTGAAATCCTTCCTCTCCTCTCTTCTCTTCCTCCTTCTCTGCTGCTCCGAGACTGTGTAAAGGCATAAAGCACCTCCATCTGATGACAGATGGAAAATGTGTATTGAGAGTTCTGCTCGGTGGAAAGCCCTTAAGGTAATGGGAAGCAGTATCTTAAAAAGCGCTCTAATGCACTTTTGAAAACACTTAGAAAAAGTCTCTGAGGGGATGACTATTAAAAGTTACGGGTTTGGGTGTCAAGCCTGAAATTAAATGCAGTAAAAATGCTGTACCAATGTTGAGTTTTTGAGTTTAGGGAGACAAATGGGAGATCATTTTAATTTAGTTAATTTACACCTGGATCTAACTTTGTTCTATCCCCTGGCCACATTCTCAAGAATTCATCTGCAATTGTATTCACAGACAGCGATACTGTAGTCACTGCATTATCCTTCACACTGCAATTCCCTTTCATAAATAATTTATCCAAAAACGAGATTATACAACAATTAATAAATTGCCTTTTTAATGCCATTTGTATAGGGTCCAAAACTGAAAAGGTAGTCCTATCACACTCCATGAAGTCCTATCACACTCCACGAAGTCCTTTCACACTCTAATCAATCTACAAAGTCAAGGCACTACAATGGGATCCTTCATGACTCTAATCTGCCTTTTATAACAGGGAGGTACGATGGGATACTTCATGAGCTGATCCAGAGGTTATCAAACCTCTCCTCGGGGACCCACCAGTCGTTCCATGTATTTGATCTAATCCAGAGCTAGAACACCTGATTCAACTTGCTGAATATTCATCAAGCCCTTGACTAGGTGAATCAGGTGAGTTAGTTCATGGCTACAACAAAATTGTGAAATGTCTGGGGGTCTCTGAGGAGAGGTTTGAGAACTGTTCTAATCGGCCTATAACAACAGGACACTCACATTTGGGAAACTTGATCGCTGTAGCAAGGTGAGAAAGCTAGAAAGCTGACGCTGGCTATCAGGGAGCCAATGGCCTTTGACCAAAACATTTAGGTGATGACCGATAAGCTTAATGAGCCATTGCTCCCAAAAAGACTCACTTTAACGCCTCAGAGAGCAATAGCCATCACAAGCACTTGAGGTTGGACATAACTCAATGTATGAGAGGGATTTGACCAATGAGGAATTAAGACTGTGTCCGTCTATCAGTTTCTGTAATTACCCCTATGCAGGTTTACTGACTTAGCAGTTAAATATGTCCAAAATAGAAATCCTCAAAGGCTCATGGCTGATGGCTCATGGCTGATGGCTCATGGCTGATGAATAGAAATATAATACTACATCCACAGAGAACATTTCTTGTATTATACTGTAGACCAGAGGTGTCAAACTCATTCCACGGAGGGCCACATGTCTGCAGGTTTTTGGTTTTTCCTTTCAATTAAGACCTAGACAACCAGGTGAGGGGAGTTCCTTACTAATTAGTGACCTTAATTCATCAATCAAGTACAAGGGTGGAGCGAAAACCCGCAGACACTCGGCCCTCCGTGGAATGAGTTTGACATGTGCTGTAGACTGTAGGTGCCAAAATGATTTAAAAACCTTGTGTACAATACACCTTTTTACAGCTGTAGTGAACATGTTCATTCAATATGACATGAGACCATTGCAACCACTCCATCATGCTTTTTCCAAACCAAGAATCAAAGCTCCATAGTTTTCATTTATTATTCAAAGTGAACAGCTATAGTAATGCACACATCAGTGACAGTTGGAGTAGAATGTGATCTGCTGTCCCTACAGTACATTTCATACTCCCCACAATACAGTCCCTAGTTCCTACAGTACAGTCCCCAATAATTTTTACATCTACATCGACACTGTTATACAGAGTGACTTACAGTTTTGAGTCTATACATTTCCATACTTTTTTCATATTGGTCTCGCTTGGGAAGCAAACCAACAACCTTGGTGTTGCAAGTGCCATGCTCTACCAACTGAGCTACATGGGACTGAGCAAATCCCTACAATACAGTCCCTAGTCCCTACAGTACATTCCCTAGTCCCTACAGTACAGTCCCTACTTCCTACAGAACAGTCCCTACTTCCTACAGCACAGTCCCTACTCCCTACAGTACAGTCCCTACTCCCTACAGTACAGACCCTACAATACAGTCCCTACTCCCACAGTACAGTCCCTAGTCCCTACAGTACATTCCCTACTCCCTACAGTACAGTCCCTAATCCCTACAGTACAGTCCCTACTCCCTACAGTACAGTCCCTAATCCCTACAGTACAGTCCCTGCTCCCTACAGTACAGTCCCTAATCCCTACAGTACAGTCCCCGCTCCCTACAGTACAGTCCCTAATCCCTACAGTACAGCCACTAGTTCCTACAGTAAAATCCCTACTCCCTACACTACCATGGTCCACCGTTCCAAGAGTTCCTCTACAGTAGTGAAGTGAAAGAGGCTGCGGCTGCGGTGGCGGCTGAGGCAGTGTAGGCGGGGCAGAGGCCTGTACTTACCCTTGAGGAGCTTGGCCAGATGTGTGTGGTGAGGTCTCAATTGAGTGGGGAGATGACATGACAGATGTGTTACCATGCACACACTCTTCAATTAATAAGACACACAGGAGGGGGGGGGGAGAGGAAGGAGGGGGAGGGGGGAGAGAGAAGGAGGGGGGAGGGGGAGAGAGAGGGAGAGGAGGGAGGGGTGAGGGGGGAGAGAGAGGGAGAGGGGGGACGGGTGAGGGGGAGGGAGAGGAGAGAGGGGTGAGTGGGGAAGAGGGAGAGGAGGGAGGGCTGGGGGTGAGGGAGAGGAGGAAGGGGTGAGTGGGGGAGAGGGAGAGGAGGGGTGGGTGGGGATGGGGGAGAGGCACAGGGAAAGGAGGAGGAGAGTTGACTACTCCTGTGAACTGTGCCAAAACTTATTCTGAGAAAGAAAGACAGACTCCAAGAGATATGGGAGATTAGAGTATTAAGAGAACATTTGTTTCCTGAAATAGAGTTCATATTAAAAGTTTACAAAAAAATGCCTTGAAGAACATTACAGGGAGAAGACGACATAGAATTTTCATGCAGTGTGTTTTGATTAGCTGAAAAGGTGCTGTATGATGTAGACGTTTCAAAATTCCAACTAGTCATTCACTTACGGACAGACAAGAGGCAAAACAACAAGTAGAGTGGTGTGCAGACAGTCCATCTACTGCAGAAGCGTTTTTTTTTTTAAGGAAAAAAATATAACAAAATCACCACCCTCTCCAAGAGCTATAGTGGTTGCCATTCTAACTTTGACCCCAAACTTTTTTTTGTATAGTAGATTGAACTCTTCTCGCCCAGAAAGTAATATGTCAATGTGTGAAGGCTAACCTTAACAAACTGTCATGTGAAAAATACAGGGGGTATGTCCCAAAGGGCACCTTATTCCTTGTATAGTGCAATGCTTCTGAACAGAAGTCTTCAGACCCCTTGAATTTTTCCACATTTTGTTCCGTTACAGCCTTATTCTAAAAGTGAAAAACAAAACAAATTGTCCTCATCAATCTACACACAGTACCCCATAATGACAAAGCAAAAACGGGTTTTTAGAAACTCAGTTCTTTGTTGAAGCGCCTTATGCAGCGATTACAGCCTCAAGTCTACCTGGGTATGACGCTTCAAGCTTGGCACACCTGTATTTGGGGAGTTTCTCCCATTCTTCTCTGCAGATCCTCTCAAGCTCTGTCAGGATGGATGGGGAGCATCGCTGCACAGCTATTTTCAGGTCTCTCCAGAGATGTTCGATCAAGTTCAAGTCCGGGCTCTGGCTGGGCCACTCAAGGACATTCAGACTTGTCCCAAAGCCACTCCTGTGTTGTCTTGGCTGTGTGCTTAGGGTCGTTGTCCTGTTGGAAGGTGAACCTTCGCCCCAGTCTGAGGTCCTAAGCACTCTGGAGCAGGTTTTCATTAAGGATCTCTCTGTACTTTTCTCCGTTCATCTTTCCCCCGATTCTAACAAGACTCCCAGTCCCTGCCGCTGAAAAACATCCCCACAGCATGATGCTGCCACCACCATGCTTCACCGTAGGAATGGTGCCTGGTTTCCTCCAGACGTGACGCTTGGCATTCAGGCCAAAGAGTTCAATCTTGATTTCATCAGACCAGAGAATCTTGTTTCTCATGGTCTGAGAGTCTTTAAGTGCCCTTTGGCAAACTCCAAGTGGGTGTCATGTGCCTTTTACTGAGGAGTGGCTTCCGTCAGGCCACTCTACCATAAAGACCTGATTGGTGGAGTGGTGCAGAGATGGTTGTATTTCTGGAAGGTTCCCCCATCTCCACAGAGGAACTCTGGAGCTCTGTCAGAGTGACCATCGGGTTCTTGGTCACCTACCTGACCAAGGCCCTTCTCCCCCGATTGCTCAGTTTGGCTCCCTAGATCTGTGCCTCTACACAGTGGTTCTCTGTATCTCAACTGGTAGAGCACGGCGCTTGTAACGCCAGGGTAGTGGGTTTGATCCCCGGGACCACCCATACACAAAAAATGTATGCACGCATGACTGTAAGTCGCTTTGGATAAAAGCGTCTGCTAAATGGCATATTATTTTATTTCTTTACAATCCTGTCTTGGAGCTCTACGGACAATTCCTTCGACCTCATGGCTTGGTTTTTGCTCTGACATACACTGTCAGCTGTGGGACCTTATATAGACAGGTTTGTGCCTTTACAAATCATGCCCAATCAATTGAATTTACCACAGGTCGACTTCAATCAAGTTGTAGAAACATCTCAAGGATGATCAATGGAAACACAAGTCTTATAACAAAGGGTCTGAATACTTATACACGTGATATTCTATTTTTCTATTTTTCTTTCCTTTGCTCCAATTTCTAAAAACCTGTTTTTGCTTTGCCATTATGGGGTATTGTGTGTAGATTGATGAGGAACATTTTTTATTTAATCAATTTTAGAATAAGGCTGTAACGTAACAAAATGTGGAAAAAGTGAAGGGGTCTGAATACTTTCCGAATGCACTGTATATGGGCCCTGGTCAAAAGTGGTGCATGGTAAAGGGAATAGGGTGTTATTTGGGATACAGTCATGGTTATTTCAGGCTACTTCTTATATCAAAAGAAACAGACTGGCAAGTTCTCTCGCTTTGATTGATCAAGTCAATGTGACCACTAAGTTTCTTGATCATAGCTTCTCCCCTCCATCCCCTTCTGTCCTGAGCTCGTGGAAGAAGCAGTTACCCCCCCTCTCTCTCCCCCACGGCTCTGCTGGCTTTTGGATATAGCTCATTTAGTAGGCCCGTGGAAATATCTGCCAACACTGCTGCTCTCTCCTCTCTTAAAATAACCTCTGAAGCCAGGCGAAGCAATGTGAAGGACCTCACTTCATTGTTCAGGGCTACAAAAGGTAGGTTGTGTCTTTCCCTCTTAAAATAAAAAACAGACAATTTAAAACCCATGGGGTGGTTATCAACAGTGGCTATCCATCCAATGAATACACAGGAAAATTGTGGCCAATTGAAAGATTTCCCTTTGAACAGCTAGTGGCCCTGAAGAGCAAATTAATAAGGGCAAAAGAGAGGAAATGAAGAGACATAGAGGAAAAACAAATGATCCCAAATCATAGCGGTTGGGGGAAGTACAAGCTAAAAGAAGGAGACTGCAGGATGAAGTGGAAAAGAATGTTCTGCTTCGCCATAAGTGGAATGTTGAATAGCTTAATACAGTAGTTGTATGTTTTTCTATTTGAAGTATGTCTTTAGAAATGTTTTCTTGAAGGCCATAACAATGGAAACATGTGAGAGTGGCTCTTTATATACCTTCTATTGATAGCTAGACATTTCAAGGTTATTGAACTGTGGAAGGAAAATATTATTTCAACCCAGCGGGAACATCTGGTTGAAATAAGTCACCATACTGCAATTTCAACCGCAGTAGCACAGGGACCAGCCATACTTTGTTCAAAATTGACAAACAAAAGAGTGAATTGAATGAATGCATTCAATTAAACTGATCATCTGCCTGGGGAGATATACACAGACATCATTCAGTGTGTCTAAGTCTGCTCAGGCCCTGCATGACATTAGATAACTCATGTTAGTAACAATGTTTCTACCGGGAACACTGAAGCACAGCATGAAACAGACTGTGAAACATGTTGTGTCATCGCTCGCTAATTAGCATTGCCAATCACTCTCTACTGAAAAGGATACAGGAAAGTTCACTGTGACCTTATGAATATCCTTGACATAATGCATTATCTTATAACACGTTATAAGTTATGTATGATGCATTATAATTCATGACATAATTACCATCACAAATATTGTTTTCAATAATAATAATGACAAAGCAACACTGGGAAGAGGGGGTTAGAAGACTGGTAACAGTTCTCAGGGATATAATTATATTCAACACCTGAAAATGAATGGCAAACCCCCAACTCCTGAACTCCTGTCTCTCTCCTCACTTCGGCATATAGATGAGTCCCTCTTGTCTGCTTCTAACACAGCGGTTTTATCTGCCTAGGTTTTGTTTACCTGTCAAATAGCAAATAGGAAATAATCTATGCCAGGGTTTGGGTTGGTAATGTTTTGTTTTGAAACGGCTCACCTTTGACTCCTGTACGCTTGCTACATGTTTCTGTTTGGAGTTGAAAACATATTTCTATTCTTGATCTGTACAAGAGATTGCAGATGTTTTTGATCTAAGACAATGTGGCTTCTACTTTGGACAATAATTAATGGCAATGATACATTAATAGGACTTTGATCTCTCTCTCTCTCTCTCTCTCTCTCTCTCTCTCTCTCTCTCTCTCTCTCTCTCTCTCTCTCTCTCTCTCTCTCTCTCTCTCTCTCTTTCTTTCTCTCCCTCCCTCCTTTTTCTCTCTCTCTGTTCTTTAGGGGTTACTGGAGATGCGACAGATCCTGTCTCCGGTGACACGTTTCGGTAGTTGAATTAATCATCTAAAAGTCATTGTTTCTTATCAAGCATAATCCTGTCAGATAGAGATGACTATAACTACCGCACGTCACTATGGATAAGTTCTTCTTTATTTATCTTTAATGAATAATTGAGTTGAGCTGAATCAATGTTTTTCCTATGAGACACAAACGGAGGCATGAACGTTGAATAACACTGTCACATAAATTAACTGGTAAAGTGCATCAACCCTGGCAGGGCCAACGCGATTCATCTCAAGGAAAATAAATGATAAACTAAAACAATTTCATATATAGCGATTTTAAATGCCACGTCTATGTAGCTACTGTATGCATCTGAAACACACCGCCACCGTCAATCATCATTTTTCTCTATAATAATCCGGGTCTTTACAGCATTAGAGAACTTGTTATTATCATTATATTTCATGTACGTATATGTGTTGAATCCCAAGACCTTGACATTTGCATGTTGTTTGTTAACATCTCATTGAACTAAATGGGAACCGGATGAAAACATTCCTACTCTTTTCATACTATCGTGCTCCCCTGAACCAACCAGCATGGCTTGCATATCTTCTTTTCACACTGTCCTTTCCAGCATGGTCCAAGCCACTAACCAGACCAGTGCAGTGAGCTCAGCTCAGCTCAGCGCAGTAATGTTAAAAGGGTATTGGCTATCCAGAGAACAAACAACATATTCTACAGTACAGTTAGACACTCATCATCAACAAATCATAGGCTGTGGGCTTTGAGGTCGACCCATTCTGGCTGGCTTACTCTTTGTCTACACCAGTACTGTCATTCATGTGGTGCTCAGGACAGCACACACAGAGCACACACAACACACTCTGCAGGCTTCAGGAGTGAGGGAACATGTGGATAAGAGATTCATACACGGCTCCTAAGGGGGAATCTCCAGTACTTGGATGGATTACCTTTTTAAATGGAATTAACCATGCATCATCGAATGAGCCGCCACATGGAGGGAGATGCAACATATTGCGCCTTCTCCCTTAAGCTATGGCTTAATCTGGTATTCAGGCGATGCAATGAAATACAATAGCGTCCAGGTTTTAGTTTATACTTAACATGGTTGTAAGAACTGATACGTGTAACCCAGAGGGTGAAAGTGGTTGAAATGACGTCATTGGTTGTAATTATATAATTTCAACCTGCTTTGCCTGCTGGGACATTATATGTAAGTATAATCTTTCTCTACCAAAATAAAAAGTGATTAAAAAACGAATACTAAACATGGTTTAAAGGGATTCTCTGGTACTTTTGTATACTTTTTAGCCAGTAGTTCTGAAAGTAGCACCCACGAGCCAAAAGTGCTAGCTGTCACTCAAATGGTGAGGGGCTTCATCTCATTGGCTGGAACTCAAATTGATAGGTGGCTGGTCCGCATGGGGGGAAATGTAGGGGAAATGTCCATACCTTCCAGAAAACAATCTCTTTCAAACTAGGGATTTCGTGGCTAATTATGAATGTAGAAACTACACATTGACACATCCAGCCGAAAGCGGGAGGTTTAAAAAAGACTTACTAGTCGCCAAATGACCGGAGCATGTCTTTAAGTGTATGACTTCTAAGGGTCATTGGTATGCCTGTTACTCGCTGAAGGCCAAAAAGCTGCTTGTGCCAAAACACACACACACACACACACTTTCCTGGATTCCGAATAAACCTCACAATTGGCAGACTTACGTGGCCCAGGACGCAACAAGGAGGAGGAGTATAGGGAAAATAATTTGGGGTTGATTCTCGTCATTGCTCAGCGCTGGTGGTGCGCTCGGTAAACAGATGCCCTGCTGAAATCAACTTGATGAGACACACACACACACACTTACGCACACACACACACACACACACACATACACACACACAAACACACTTGATGAGGCTAGTCCTGCTGGAGGCAATTAGGTGTCAACATTCTCTGGTTATGTTTTCAGGGAGACAAGACAACCTGCTACAGAGGAGAGGAGGTAGAGGACACTCATCATCCTTCCTATCCCTCCCATCTTCCCCCAATCCTCCTCTCCTCCTCCCATACGGCTCTCAGACTCTCACTGGTCAATTGCAAAGGGGATTTGATACAGAATCAGAGTCCAAATGTGAACATAATAATAATAATACTAATGAAACAGTCAAACCAAACAAATTTTCCGAAAGCGTAAAACCCAACAAATGATAAATGATCTCTTTAGTTGTGAAGCCGGGAAATCTCTCCCCAACTTTTGGTCTAAATAAAAGACCACTTATAGGTGTTAGCTTTACCTTCGATAATTGAGTGCTCCAAATCAAAATGAGGGCTCTAATCGAGCATTATCTTGGGGATGTAACGCTAAATGTGTCTTCTTCACTCCCTGCCCTTGTAGAGAAGACTGTCATTAGACTATTATTAGACTATCATCAGACTATTATTAGACTATAATTAGACTATCATTAGAAACATCCCCTTGTCCCTTGCGAGCTTTCCTGTCACTTTGTTCAAAAAAACGATCCGAAGACCAGCTACACTGACAGCTCATTTGAATAAACGTACACCGTTGAATACCGCACCGTCCTGCACTTTGACTCCAGCCCAACCCCTGGTGCACCCACTTATTCTCATTATCATATCAATTGAACCCCTCCTTTGTCTACCTTAACACCTGTCTGTCTGTCTGCAATTGTCTCTAGCGGTGTCGTGGCAATTTCCGGGAAATAGTGTGGGCGACTCCCTTTAAGAAAGCTCGAGCCTCGCAATAAAAAAGGGCTTTGATTCCGGTCTCGACGACGGTCGGCGACGGCAATGACAGAATCCCCTGCAACCATCAATAAATGGACTTAAGGTTGCCTCTATTATGTGCTTGTGGAACAGCAATCTAACACTTTGCCATCTGTTTGCGTTAGTGTTAATCATGTCCATTCTCCTCCCGTTATTGTTCCAGATGGCTTCCATAATTGTGTTGTTTCTTCTTGCAGATGTTTTATGGAAACAGTTTAGGAGCGCCGCCAGTGCTCGGGTCGGGTTGATAAAACACTGGAGGGGTAATGGGAAGAAAAAAATTCACGGGTAGGTTCCAAGTTTTTATCGGCAGTTGGCTATAGTTGCGTAAACAGTGTAATTTTCGCTAATACCCCGAGTCACTTGGTGGAAAACTGGGGCTGTAGCAACTTGTCCTGGTGATGGAGGAACTCAATGGTGGGAGAATGAATGTGCTGCCATGTGGTCTGGAGTAAGACTCCCTTGTATATTATGAGAGAATTTGTCATTATATTGGAAAAACTGTAGCATGTACTATATGTAACAGTAGCTATTGCGGCAGTAACTTAAGTTCCGATATTTGATGACTTGTAGAGCTTATGTCAATATATCCTCTTGACAATACTGTACATACAATGCTTTAATAACCATAGATGACATTGTCTATGTTTTATATATATATTCTATGCCAACATACATGGTTACTAGGTAGACTCCAATACCAAAGTTCATAAACCTTTTACTGCAGTCGGCTCAATCAGGGTCACACAGAGTGTTTCTTGGTAGTCTAAAACAAATCTACTTAGAAACAAAAGTATACATCTCACACACATAGTTATGGGCTTTAAAAAAAAGAAGACACCTGTACCATGTCAGATATAGAGTTGAAATGTATCAAATGTTTAGTTTGCATCCCAATATTACACTTTATATACATCACAGACGACTGAAATATAACAAACCGTTTGACATAAAAAATATATATATACAGTGAGGGAAAAAAGTATTTGATCCCCTGCTGATTTTGTACGTTTGCCCACTGATAAAGACATGATCAGTCTAGAATTGTAATGGTAGGTTTATTTGAACAGTGAGAGACAGAATAACAACAACAAAAATCCAGAAAAACGCATGTCAAAAATGTTATAAATTGATTTGCATTTTAATGAGGGAAATAAGTATTTGACCCCTCTGCAAAACATGACTTAGTACTTGGTGGCAAAACCCTTGTTGGCAATCACAGAGGTCAGACTTTTCTTGTAGTTGGCCAACAGGTTTGCACACATCAACAGCAGGGATTTTGTCCCACTCCTCTTTGCAGATCTTCTCCAAGTCATTAAGGTTTCGAGGCTGACGTTTGACAACTCGAACCTTCAGCTCCCTCCACAGATTTTCTATGGGATTAAGGTCTGGAGACTGGCTAGGCCACTCCAGGACCTTAATGTGCCTCTTTTTGAGCCACTCCTTTGTTGCCTTTGCCGTGTGTTTTGGGTCATTGTCATGCTGGAATACCCATCCACGACCCATTTTCAATGCCCTGGCTGAGGGAAGGAGGTTCTCACCCAAGATTTGACGGTACATGGCCACGTCCATCGTCCCTTTGATGCGGTGAAGTTGTCCTGTCCCCTTAGCAGAAAAACACCCCCAAAGCATAATGTTTCCACCTCCATGTTTGACGGTGGGGATGGTGTTCTTGGGGTCATAGGCAGCATTCCTCCTCCTCCAAACACGGCGAGTTGAGTTGATGCCAAAGAGCTCCAATTTGGCCTCATCTGACCACAACACTTTCACCCAGTTCTCCTCTGAATCATTCAGATGTTGATTGGCAAACTTCAGATGGGCCTGTATATGTGCTTTCTTGAGCAGGGGGACCTTGCGGGCGCTGCAGGATTTCAGTCCTTCACGGCGTAGTGTGTTATCAATTGTTTTCTTGGTGACTATGGTCCCAGCTGCCTTGAGATCATTGACAAGATCCTCCTGTGTAGTTCTGGGCTGATTCCTCACCGTTCTCATGATCATTACAACTCCAAGAGGTGAGATCTTGCATGGAGCCCCAGGCCGAGGGAGACTGACAGTTCTTTTGTGTTTCTTCCATTTGCGAATAATCGCACCAACTGTTGTCACCTTCTCACCAAGCTGCTTGGCGTGGTCTTGTAGCCCATTCCAGCCTTGTGTAGGTCTACAATCTTGTCCCTGACATCATTGGAGAGCTCTTTGGTCTTGGCCATGGTGGAGAGTTTAGAATCTGATTGATTAATTGCTTCTGTGGACAGGTGTCTTTTATACAGGTAACAAGCTGAGATTAGGAGCACTCCCTTTAAGAGTGCGCTCCTAATCTCAGCTCATTACCTGTATAAAAGACACCTGGGAGCCAGAAATCTTTCTGATTGAGAGGGGGTCAAATACTTATTTCCCTCATTAAAATGCAAATCAATTTATAACATTTTTAACATGCGTTTTTCTGGATTTTTGTTGTTGTTATTCTGTCTCTCACTGTTCAAATAAACCTACCATTAAAATTATAGACTGATCATTTCTTTGTCAGTGGGCAAACGTACAAAATCAGCAGGGGATCAAAAACTTTTTTCCCTCACTGTATATTATTTTATTAATTATGAAATTATGAAAAATATTAATAAAATTACACCAATGAGGCCACTAGGTCATTTGACTGCAGGAAAGGCCTACTAGTATCTGAGGTGTTATTCATCCTAACCTGGCAGTAATTGTCCTTTTCCCCGAGGTAGAAAGTGAAAATATTCCCTAATCAATTGCACCGAACAACACTACTGATCTGATTCGAATTTGACAAATTTCGCTGACTTTAACACGGCGGCTCCTCATCCTACGTGCCAATTTGAAAATGGCCTCATTTTCCTCTGTCATTGTCTGCATAGCAATACTTCCCGCTGCAATGCAGTGAAATCACATTAGCAGTGCTGATGCTGAAGCATCAGCTGTGGCGTTGGTAAAACGGCAGCCAGAGGAAATGGGGGTCACCCACACTCCCCCGCACTCTGATTCATCTCCTCAGAAAATAGTCAAAGGTCAGATAATGAGGCCTGATATCATTGCAGGTGGCTTCCCCAGGGAATATGGAGGCTAGTTAGGGCCAGAAATATTTTGAGGAGGTGGTCCCACTCATAACTGGTGTTTATGTTTATAAGCATTTAGACTAAATGTATGCATTATTGCTCTAGTCACAATATTACCGATATATTGTAGCCTCGTGTGTTTGATGAAAGTAGATACAAGTGCTCATGTATTTGTCTTATTGTGATATTTGCCCTCTTTGGTTGTTTTGTGACCATTGTTTTCATGTTAGACTACTCGGGTACTAGAGTGGTACTTATGATGCACTTCCTCATCTGCTGAGGTTCACAGGGAACAGTCAACATTCAGATCCCATAAATAACTGAAAAACAAAACAGTACAGTGTAGTAGTCCGATACAAACTGATCTCTCTCTCTCTCTCTCTCTCTCTCTCTCTCTCTCTCTCTCTCTCTCTCTCTCTCTCTTTTACAAGAAGTCAAACTTACATTTGTTTAAGCATTACAAATATCATCAATTCGCTTATGTCACCCCAACAAACTTATCACACATTCCATTCAACATAAATTAGACACCATGTTAGTTCTCCTGCCACAACTTTAACACAGTACATTTCTGTGGTCTCCTCTTCATTGTGACAGGACAATGGGATCGAGCTATTATTGTTCCATTAAGAATCCCAATGACAAAAGCAAACAGCGGTGGTGGCAGGTCATCTCTTACTCTGACAGTCATTTCCTTTGTGTTCCTGAATCAATCTGGGAATCAATTAAATGAAATAATGTATTATTCACGACCTATACCCACCTCTGCTATTTGCATGAAGCACAATTGCTGTAGTAGGCACTACATACAAAGAGCAGTCTAAATGACTGACCTATCAAAGAAGGATATATCCGATGGGGCACCATGTAGACAGAGTTTTCATTATGTTGCTAATGAGACAATGGAATTTCTTGGGGGCGGATGAGAAAAAAACTGCATAGCATATTCTCAATGGGGGATGCTGCAGAAATGTAGCAGATTGCAAACACACATGGTTTTGCAGCCAAATACACTACCCCTGCAGCAAATAGTCATTCAGATGTCTCTAGTTACAGTTTAGTGGCTAATGTAACTACACACACACACACACACACACACACACACACACACACACACACACACACACACACACACACACACACACACACACACACACACACACACACACACACACACACACACACACACACACACACACACACTTAGGACAGCCACACATAGGACTTCTGGGGGTACAGTTATGTTCAGTGTCAGTGTGGTGATTACCCTTCAAGCCACATAGGGAGTATTTCCAGACCCCATGACCACACATGTCAAGGATTCATACCACAACCAGGCCCATGGCGGAGGTGACGTGAAAAGCCCTGTGAATAATAGCCAGGATTGGCTTAAATGAGCTGTAATAAAACACGGGAGATTGGAATGGATTGAGGAGTAAAGAAAGGCGGTGCACAATTACATTATAGAGGATCTGAGTATCTGCGATGGATCAGGGCACATTAAATGGAGAACCACTAATCATTGGGAATATAACGGTTCCCCAGAGATAAGTTTTGTCTTCATTTGGAATAAAGTGTAGCGATAAGGGGGGATGGGGATGGGGGGGACAAGGGAGGAAAAAATTGGTGTAATGTGCAATAGCAGCTGTGGCATGGTGACGTGTAATGTGCAGGAATGGAGAGAGTATGAAAATGGAGGACTGTTTTCCTCTCTCTTTCCCCTAAGACCCAAAGGTTGCTACTTTGGGTTCAATTTGGCCAGATTATTCCTGATTCAGCCTTTTTTATTTCATCACCTGAACAACCTGCTGTATTTGCCTTTTTTCCACCAATCGGAGAAGGGACTGAAACATGCTTACGGTACTACTTTTAAATCACTTTATCGTATAATACGCTGAGAAATGTCAATACAATTGTTGTCAGAGTAATGTAGTTACATGGATTTGGCTCGGAAAACAAGTGAAAACCAACAAAGTGTAACATCGGGGGATGAAATTTAAAGGGGTATTACACTTGGAGAATAGTTTGTTGTCGGTTGGGAATGACTCAAATCCAACTTTCAAGAAAGCGTTTTATTGACAGTTGATTCACATGGTCAACGTTCAGTTTAATGTTTTCGATTTCACAGTTAAAGGGTGGTACCATGTCAAGGTCATTGAAACATCTTTACAACAACCCTATTCTAACCCACAGAGAGACCTGGAGAATACCTATCACCTGAAATCACTGTCATTGTGAGGAACACGTGTCATACCCTGCTTTACACCACATAGTACAGACACTAAATACCATTCACAATTAGCTCAAGGTTTAATGAATTACTCCTAGTGATTTATCAACATGATTTACTATCCATAATCAACTCCAGTGTTTACCCACAAGCCACCAGTACATACAGTACGCATATGCCATTAATGTCCCTGAGCGGTCCCACTGTCAAACTGAACTGTCTAATACCGCCCCTCGATGGACACCCTACCATGACGTAAAGTACCCCATACAGGCCCTTTCTGATTGGTCAACACATACAGGCCCAATCTGATTGGTCAAGCCATACTGCAGTACCCCAAAGGACTTGGTCTGGTCATAACATGGCTTATAGCATGATGTCTATAAGAAGAACAGTGCAATATGCAACTCATAGAGCGACGTTAACCACCTCAATAAAAAACAGAGATGGGTCAGCTACAGTACAGTAGAACACGGAAGTGATTTATGACCTGTTTATGTTCCATACATTGGCTGAGGCAATGGCACTTTGATTGCTATTGGCAGGACAGGAGAGGGCCAACTATTTTATTAATGATAAAATATGGATTTGTAAAAAATGAGTGTGTGTAAATCAGTACATTCTGTCAATGGTTCTCACGTCAAGACTACATGGCTAAGTCTTGTATCAACTTAAAGCTATTGGGCCTGGAGGCAGGTTTTAGTTTTGCAATATGGCCAAAAGGCTTTTATTGGGTAGTTATTCACACATTGATCAATGCAGAGAGCGTATTGAACATACAGTTAATATACACTTAATGTTTTGTAAATCAGGTGGAGATGGACCACATTTAATGGGTGGCAGGTAGCCTAGCGGTTAGAACATTGTGCCGGTAATCAGAAAGGTTGCTAGTTCGAATACCTGAGCCGTCAAGGTGAAACATCTGTTGATGTGTCCTTGAGCAAGGCACTTAACCTTAATTTGCTCCAGGGCCACCGTACTACTATGTGACAATAAAACCTATTTATAATGTTTTGATCAGGAAGGTCAGGTCTTGTACTGTAGCTAACTGGGGGTTGTTAAAAGTTGATTTTTTCAATTCTTTCACATTTCCTATTCATCTTATTCACCTCACTGTATCCTTTATCAATTTACTCCTTTTTACTGTCACCTCATTACTCACTTGAATATCTTATTTTCAGGGTCTACCAACCAAATGTAGGATGGCAACAACATTTGTGTATGATAAAATTGAATTCAGTTAGTTTCAGTATGTTACTTTCTACCCCATAGTTCAATAAAAGTTAAATGCAAACTAGAAAACTGTTTAAACCCACTGAAGAAGAAGAAGTAGAAAACTGTTCATAGTTTAAAAGCCTACATTCACAAATACTTGCTTAAGGGATATTGTACTGATTGTTAAGAGAGGTTTCCTCTGTGGTATTGCTTCTAAGGACTAAAGTTTGGACGGCTATTTTTAAGGCCAACTTAAATATTTAGAATTTTTCTTCACCACTTTCCTTTGGACTATTACACATACAACACACTGGGCACAGACGTCAATTCAACATCTATTCCACGTTGGTTCAACGTAATTTCATTGAAATGACGTGGAAACAAAATTTATTCAACCAGTGTGTGCCCAGTGGGAAACAACTGAGCTGGTCAAATCAATCTTTCAATTAATTTCTTGCAGCTAGATTATTTCGATTTCTTGCTAAAATGTTGTATTTCTTGCTGGATTTTGGGATTTACTGGAGGACAAAAAACATTGCTGCACAACTAAAACAGAAACCTAATTTCATTTGTGATTCAGAGACTGAGTCTATACATTTGAGTTGATTTTGTGGAATTTTGGTTTAATTCTGCGTACCAGCTGATTCATTTGGGAATACACATTGTTATTGAATACACATAATTCTTTGCATGACATTTGTGCTCTCACTGTGACGGTCATGGAATTTTGAATGACGGTTACTGGTCAGCCAAATGACCGAGGTCACTGTTATAATCGTTTGAATAACAAAACACATTTTCTCCTCTCTTCTGCTCCTGACTGCATGTGCTGCTGCTGCAGGGGGCATTGCCTAGGCAACCAAAGACTTGTTTGCTACAACACCTTGCTTGTTTCAGCAATGAGCAACAATGTTTCATCTCATCACGTTGTAATGAGTCCATGTTACCGTGGAAACGGTTTTGACGGTTCTTTTATTTTCATGATGGTCTTCATTCATAATAGTGCCAGCCCGGTTACACGATTATTGCTGGCACAATTAGCACAATTAATTGTGCCAGCCCTAACTGTCCGTTATACCTCTCAAAAAGACTGGGAAATAAACCAGTATTTAGGTCAAAATGGCCGCCAAAATCTTTTTCATTATATATTTGCAAGTTAAGCTAGTCGCTAACCAACATGGACCTCTGAGTCAATTGTGGGAGAATAAGATTAAACTTCAGTGGGTTTCTAAATTAGCTTATTAACGCTAGGGTCATTAGCATGCGCAAACACAACCACCTTATTATAAAGCAGCTGGACCACTCCAAAAAAACTGCGGAGACTTTAGTCTGACCTCATTAGTATAAGCATATGGAGGCAACCTGCGTGTAAGTAACCAGCGCAGTCATCCAAGAGTGGGTATGTAGAGAAGGGAAGAGTGACCTAGCTCCCTCCTGTGAGGATTAATATCGAATCTGTAGGATGAACTGTAATGATTTATTCTTAGATGCTGTACTTTAGCAGAAGACAAAGTCTTAAGAGGTGGCAGGATAGCTGTTCAGCTTTTAATTGTAAGTGAGAGTAGCATTTATTTTTCTCTCACAGAAATGAATGCAGTCCGCAACAGTAACTTTTTTTTATTGCACCGCATTTAATCCATCTATAAACTACGCTTTATGCAGGTGTATGTTAAATACTATTAGCATCAATGGCCCCGTGTAGCTCAGTTGGTAGAGTATGGCGCTTGCAACACCAGGGTTGTGGGTTCGATTCCCACGGGGGGGCAGTATGAAAAAATGTACGCACTCACTAGCTGTAAGTTGCTCTGGACAAGAGTGTCTGCTAAATGACGTAAATGTAATGTTACGTTTCATGAATAATCACTCGTGCAGAGAGAATCAACGTTGGGGGACCTGTCAAAAGAAATTCCAGCTTGTTGAACACAGTATGATGAAACTGGTGACATATACCATTGCCTTGTAAAGCTAACTAGCGCACACAATTTTTTTGGCTACACTTATACAGCAGAGTCAAGCCAAACTGTGGTGTATGTTTCTCCTTCTACCACAGAGGAAATCATTAGTTAGCGGTATTACGGTTGGAGCTTAACTGTTCTGACAGTAAAGGGTGAGAATGACATACAGGAAATAAGCCTTCAGATAAAGACAGGGTCGGCGTGGAAACAAGATGTGACTCCCATTACTACCTGCAGCGCCTTAAAAACTGCCCAAAAAAACAGCCATTTTCCCAGTTATCATTGCTGGGAAGATAGCCTGGAGATTGGTGTTCGGCCCTGATGTCAGAGCTTCCTAGACATGCTTTGATGAAGGCTAGAAATAGGGCTAGCTACAGGACTCAAGGGGAGAAGAAGAAGGAGGGAGGCTTACAAAGACCTAAATTACAGAGTACTTACAGTATACGGGCCTCCAGACTGCCTGGGAAGGGGGAGAGTCTTTTAATTATTCTGTGAGTACAAAGCCATGTCATAAGAAGTTTACTTGGGGTGTCCTAATGTTTTTGTACAGTTAGGTAGGACCAAGGACAGGAGGTTGTGAATTCCACCTTGTGAATGGACCAGGAAAAGCTCTAGTCCCTGCATATCAAAGTAGATTTACCTGATATTCAAGTAGATATACCTGATGGAGAGTGTTAACATATGCCACAGTGTTTGCCTGGATTTCTTTGCCTTTTTGCTTTAGTCAGAGAGTCATGAAGTTGATTCAGCAACGGCAAACAGTGTGCTACTGCAGAGGTGGGAGATAATGTATAATTTACTTGGGACTTGAATATTGCTTCTCTCATCTCTCTCTCTTTCTTGCTCCTTCTCCCTTCCTTCCCCATCACTCTCTCTCTTCTTCTCCCCCTCTCTCTCTCCCGCTCTCCCTATCTACTCTCTTTCTCTTTCCCCATTCTCTCTCTTTTACTTCTCCTCTCCTCTCCTCTCCTCCCCCCCTCTCTCTCTCTCTCTCTCTCTCTCTCTCCCCCCCCTCTCTCTCTCTCTCTCTCTTCCTCCTCTCCCTCTCCTCCAATGCTGACATGCACAGTACCTCAAATGTGGAGCTAATCATTTTCAAGGCCATGATTTATGGTCTCTCTTTGCTAATAAAGAGTGAGTAACAAGCTGTCAATGAGAGCCCAAGGTTATTTATAAGCCGTCCAAAGGATCATTTCTCTCTTTACCCTGACAATAAGGTTAATTTTTTGCTGATGTGATACAAATTCACACAGGAAGGCATGATAACGTGGAATGATGATGGGGGGTTTGTGATAGCTACTAATTTTCTATATCTCTCATTCAAAAGTGACAGAGTTAGGATGTCTCAAAGGATGTCTCAAAATAGAGGTAGATGTTGAGTGGTTTCATGTGCATATGAAACCAGCTTTTCAAATAGCAAGTCCTTGGACAGTAACATTGTAAATGTTATAGCTCCGGAATCTAAATCGATAGTAATGGAAATGGCATATTTCTTTGAATATTTATATTTTTGTTATATTTTCAGATGTGAAAGTTTCCATGTAATTCAATGTCGTCTGACTTCTTGGTGTCTATCTTAGGACAGTCTGGATTCTCCTCCACACTCTTAGAAAAAAGGTGCTATCTAGAACCTACAAGGGTTCTTCAGCTGTCCCCATAGAATAACCCTTTTTGGTTCCAGGTAGAACCCTTTTGGGTTCCATGTAGAACTGTTTCCACAGCAGATTCTACATGCAACCCAAAAGGGTTCTACCTGGAACCAAAAGGGGTTCTACCTGGAGCCAAAAAGGGTTCTCCTATGGGTACAGCGAAGAACAATTTTGGAACCCTTTTCCTAAGATTGCACTCTCACCCCTGGAGTGGCTTCAGTCTAATGAGGGAACAAAGCACTCTCTGGAGCAATCGCTGCACTTGTCATTCACTAGTATGTTTAGATCTCCAGAAAGGTCACGAAGCCCAACATTTTTTGATTCTCACATAAAGTGCGTACAAGTCTCAAGTATGTAGCTTGCAAATCATCATATCTCATTAAATCCAATCGGAGAACTCTGTTTCAAAAGTGTCATCACCTTGTACCGGTCACAGAATACATAATGACACATGTGTAACCTTTATGCAATGGATAAAGCTTTTATCATTACTTAGATCCCTGTAATTCCGCTGGACGCGCTTAATCAGAGTTGCCATGGATACATGGCCAAACGGTTTTGTGCCATTTAACAACACATATCGGAGATATATTACTATAATGAACCCAATGACATGAATTCAATATTAGCATTAATCTTTCATTAAGTTATGGCTATGGCAAAATACGGCTGGAGGCAGTTAGAGCAATTTCAAATAAAGCTGCATTGTATTATTGTAATTAAATGCATTTTCCATAAGGCATGAGGCTAATTTCTTGGTGATTGCTGAAGATTAATCATGGGTAATGCTTATAGCTGACCAGCACAGGGTCAAGCCATTTTGCGAAGCTCAAGGAAACATATTTCACTCTAATCCACTCATCTCTGTAAGACAGAGAAGTATGATTCACTCCTCTCGCCGTTTCACATGGATCACATGGCGACAGCTCTAGTTTTAGAATCCGGTTGGTGGTTGAAGCTGAAGGACGAATGGATGAATTACTTCAATACAGTATTCAATAGAAAGGAAAGGATCTGGCTTGGTTTGTGTACTCTCGTCCCCTGTTGTGCTTTTGATTCCCAACACCCTGGAAAAGAAACAAGCCGTACATATAACAACACCCCAAACCCCAACGATGCTATATCCCGGATTAGGATTCCTGAACAATTCCAGAATTCCAGAATTTTCATGCTGTCCGTGGAAGTGTTGAATTGGAATTTGCATTTTACAATTTTCCCAGAATCCCAAGAATATTTTTAGAAGACGTTGGGGGGCGGCCATTACTCATCCCTAAGATAAACATTAGACCAGAACAATCAGAGATAACAGTCCAAAGATTTAGATACATCTCTGTAGGTGGTAGATAAAGGGAGAACACCTGCTGTTCACAGACTCTGCTCTGAATTAAATTAGAAACGAGAGACAGGGAACCTGCGGGAGCCGAACGGAAGCAAGACATGGCCTCAATCAGAACAAGAACAGAGAACAAGAGCAGAGCTGAACTGGAACAAGGAAACAAGGCAAAGCCTCAGACAAGAACAGAGAACAAGGAAATGGAGAAGACATTCACTTTTGTCATTGAACCTGATAGCCTACATCTTTCAAGACAAGGCCTCAGAACAAGACGAGAGAACAGGAAGAAGGATAAGACTGAAGACACTAACTTTTGTTATTGGACCTGATTAGGGTTTCAATAAATTCCCTGGTTTTCCAAAATACCTGGTTGGAGGGTTCTGGATTCCCTGCTTATTCCCTCCTGATTCCGGGGTCTTCCAACCGGGATCTTGTGATAACCAGGGAATTTATTGAAAGTTCCCAGAATTTTGCAAGCCTAATCCTGATAAATCATTCACTCTTAATACCCCCATGCAGTCTTTTTTATTTTTAAATCACCACTTTATGTATAAGAAAAAACAGTGTGTTGATTTTTAAAAATAGAAATCCCAAATATATTTTAAAGAATTTATTTCCCTGAGCCTCCTTAGGTCACTGAAATCCTCAGTCCAACTGGGGATAGAAAATGTGAATATATTTACATATACAGCCCTGATTGGCTGATAGAGCCCACCCCCTTACCCCTTCAAAAATACAACAACAAAGTCACATGGTATTCAACCTGTCAGTTGGAGCTGGAGTTGGACCCTGAAAGCCACAAACTTCCACAGGTGTGTTACGGCTACTTTGTTTTGTCATCAAAACAAAAGTCACACATCACGCATCTTAATTTGCTATATCATTGTTGTACTGTTTTCAATAGGTCACCAGAAGATGAAGTAGGTCACCGGAAGATGCAGGACCAGAACAGCCTGTTTACATGGTGGACCATCCTGGTTTATACCCTGCCTGCCATCTATTAATTGCAGAATGCCATGATCATCTACAAGGCAGAATATAGGTCGCTGCGTCTCAGAGGACAAACACAGTAAGTCAAACTTAGTACTACTTGATGTTTTAGGCCTCTGAGATGCAGACACCCATGGTATAATCTGCAGTATCATCACAAAGTCTATTTCATCACTTTGCAAAAAAGACTGTGATGATACTGGAGATTATAATTTATTTAAATGTTTCTAATGAGTAAACACTATTGAATTACACATTTCGGAATGTTTTCTGTTTTTGAAAGTAAATAAACCAGACTGAAATGAAAGGTTGTCTTCTTCATAAATTCTCTTGTCAGTTATTTACATAACATAATAAACAGACCGTGAACAAGGTTATAATGAAAGTCAAAATCATGGCATGTACAGTGGGGAAAAAAAGTATTTAGTCAGCCACCAGTAATTTTCATCATAGGTACACGTCAACTATGACAGACAAATTGAGAATTTTTTTTCCAGAAAATCACATTGTAGGATTTTTTATGAATTTATTTGCAAATTATGGTGGAAAATAAGTAATTGGTCACCTTCAAAGAAGCAAGATTTCTGGCTCTCACAGACCTGTAACTTCTTCTTTAAGAGGCTCCTCTGTCCTCCACTTGTTACCTGTATTAATGGCACCTGTTTGAACTTGTTAACAGTATAAAAGACACCTGTCCACAACCTCAAACAGTCACACTCCAAACTCCACTATGGCCAAGACCAAAGAGCTGTCAAAGGAGACCAGAAACAAAAAGCACCAGGCTGGGAAGACTGAATCTGCAATAGGTAAGCAGCTTGGTTTGAAGAAATCAACTGTGGGAGCAATTATTAGGAAATGGAAGACATACAAGACCACTGATAATCTCCCTCGATCTGGGGCTCCACGCAAGATCTCACCCCGTGGGGTCAAAACGATCACAAGAACGGTGAGCAAAAATCCCAGAACCACACGGGGGGACCTAGTGAATGACCTGCAGAGAGCTGGGACCAAAGTAACAAAGCCTACCATCAGTAACACACTACGCCGCCAGGGACTCAAATCCTGCAGTGCAAGACGTGTCCCCCCTGCTTAAGCCAGTACATGTCCAGGCCCGTCTGAAGTTTGCTAGAGTGCATTTGGATGATCCAGAAGAGGATTGGGAGAATGTCATATGGTCAGATGAAACCAAAATATAACTTTTTAGTAAAAACTCAACTCGTCGTGTTTGGAGGACAAAGAATGCTGAGTTGCATCCAAAGAACACCATACCTACTGTGAAGCATGGGGGTGGAAACATCATGCTTTGGGGCTGTTTTTCTGCAAAGGGACCAGGACGACTGATCCGTGTAAAGGAAATAATGAATTGGGTCATGTATCATGAGATTTTGAGTGAAAACCTCCTTCCATCAGCAAGGGCATTGAAGATGAAATGTGGCTGGGTCTTTCAGCATGACAATGATCCCAAACACACCGCCCGGGCAACGAAGGAGTGGCTTCGTAAGAAGCATTTCAAGGTCCTGGAGTGGCCTAGCCAGTCTCCAGATCTCAACCCCATAGAAAATCTTTGGAGGGAGTTGAAAGTCTGTGTTGCCCAGCGACAGCCCCAAAACATCACTGCTCTAGAGGAGATCTGCATGGAGGAATGGGCCAAAATACCAGCAACAATGTGTGAAAACCTTGTGAAGACTTACAGAAAACGTTTGACCTGTGTCATTGCCAACAAAGGGTATATAACAAAGTATTGAGAAATGTTTGTTATTGACCAAATACTTATTTTCCACCATATTTTGCAAATAAATCCATAAAAAATCCTACAATGTGATTTTCTGGATTTTTTTTCCTCATTTTGTCTGTCATAGTTGACGTGTACCTATGATGAAAATTACAGGCCTCTCTCTTCTTTTTAAGTGGGAGAACTTGCACAATTGGTGGCTGACTAAATACTTTTTTTCCCCACTGTAAGTATCTTTTCAAGTTATTGTTTTACAATTAAAGCTCTGGAAGGTATAACTCACAGTAAAACATATTTCTTTTCTGATCCTTACCAAATAAGTGTCACGATCGTCTAATGAGGGAGACCAAGGCGCAGCGTTGCGAGTGAACATATTCTATTTATTAAATGCTCACACGAACAAAACAATAAACAACGAATGCGTGACGTCTATGGTACAACACGAACACACACGAACAAAATCCCACAACCCGAAAGAAAAACAGACAGATTAAATATGGCTCCCAATCAGAGACAACCAGCCGACAGCTGACACTCGTTGCCTCTGATTGGGAGTCACACCGCAAACATAGAAAATAGACAACCTAGAACACCCACCAAAGAAACAGAAAACATAGAATGAACACACCCTGGCTCAACATAATGAGTCCCCGAGCCAGGGTGTGACAGTACCCCCCCCTAAAGGCGCGGACTGCGACCGCGCCTAAATACGAGCAAAAACAGGGGAGGGCTGGGTGGGCATTCCTCCTCGGCGGCGGCTCCGGCTCCGGGCTTGATCCCCACTTCCTCTCCAACCCCCCAAAGTACCCCTGGTCCTGTCTAGCCCCGCTGGCCGGAGCCGGACTGACGACACGCGCCCCTGGCTTGATGCGTGGAACAGGAACGGACCGGACCGGGCTGACGATACACACCCCTGGCTTGGTGCGTGGAGCAGGAATGGACCGGAATGGGCTGGCGACGCGCACCACAGACTTGGTGCGGAGAGCAGGAACGAGCCGGACAGGGCTGACGAAACGCACCACAGACTTGGTGCGGGGAGCAGGAACAGGCCGGGCCGGGCTGGCGACGCGCACCACAGGTTTGGTGCGGGGAGCAGGAACAGGCCGGGCCGGGCTGGCGACGCGCACCACAGACTTGGTGCGGCAGGGGGCAGGAACGGGCCGGACCGGGCTGGCGACGCGCACCACAGGTTTGGTGCGGGGAGCAGGAACAGGCCGGGCCGGGCTGGCGACGCGCACCACAGACTTGGTGCGGAGAGCAGGAACGGGCCGGACCGGGCTGGCGACGCGCACCACAGGTTTGGTGCAGGGAGCAGGAACAGGCCGGGCCGGGCTGGCAATGCGCACCATAGGCTCGGTGCGGGAAGCAGGAACAGGCCGGGCCGACGACACGCACCACAGGCTCGATGCGAGGAACAGGAACAGGCCGGACCGTACTGGGGACACACACCACTGGCCCTACGCAGGGATCAGGAACGGGCCGGACCGTACTGGTAACACACCCCAGTACCTCTCGCCGTGCCTCCACACTTTCCCTCTCCTCTGTGACCAGTGGCCCCCTTAACCTGGCGGCCTCCTCTTCACACCCGCTGGACCGCTCCCTCGCGGCCTCTTGCTGCCCCGTCGTCCACGTCGTGAGCCCCCCCCTAAAAAATTTCTGGGGGTCTCTCCTCCCCGTGGGCCAGGCCTCCATCGTTCTCGCCCACCTCTCGCTCCTCTGTCTCCAACCCTCGTCACTCAGCTCCTCAATGGGCTTGACCCAGTCGAAGCTCTTGATCCATTGCTCCATAGACCAGCCTCTCTTCTCTTCACTTAGCGGGGCCCAGCCGAAACTCCTACTCCACTGATCCCAGGTCCTTCCTCTCTCTTCCTCACGCTGCTTGGTCTGGTACTGGTGGGATTTTCTGTCACGATCGTCTAATGAGGGAGACCAAGGCGCAGCGTTGCGAGTGAACATATTCTATTTATTAAATGCTCACACGAACAAAACAATAAACAACGAATGCGTGACGTCAATGGTACAACACGAACACACACAAACAAAATCCCACAACCCGAAAGAAAAACAGACAGATTAAATATGGCTCCCAATCAGAGACAACCAGCCGACAGCTGACACTCGTTGCCTCTGATTGGGAGTCACACCGGCAAACATAGAAAATAGACAACCTAGAACACCCACCAAAGAAACAGAAAACATAGAATGAACACACCCTGGCTCAACATAATGAGTCCCCGAGCCAGGGTGTGACAATAAGGAAGACCTTTTAGTGACTGATGGTACTTTTCCAAAAATGATATGGCATTTTCCGTGATCAGACACTTTCTTATCCGGATAGTAAATTAAATACATATCTGCACCAAAACAAATTACAGAAAGCATTGAGTCTTACATATGATAAGGAAATACATAACACAACTACTATAATATTAATAAAACAATACATTTATTGAAAGAATAAGGTTAGGGGAATACATTGTCTCAAAACAAAGTGCAAGTTACATCACCATCATAACCGTAACATCATAAACAACCACTTACCCTCACATTCAGGTGCCACACAAGCAAACCACATCATATTCCCCTTTCTATCTCTCCTGTAACAAAGCCAACACTTTCTAGGACACAGATTAAGCCTAATCCTGGACTAAAAAGCATTTTCAATGGAAAGTGTCTGGGAAACCGCTCCCAAATGTACTCAATTCATTAGACGTCTTCTCATGTTCATTGTCTGAACTCCATGCACATATTGAATGCCATGATTATGGTCAGGAGTTTAATTTTTTGGGGGCTACATGCTGCGCTTTCTTCCCAACCCCATTCGATAAAACAGCCAAGCTGTTGGTTGTTCGTAGTAGCCTACTCTTTCTCATTTCGCAAACTTTTAAATTCGTAACTTTGTTCCATCTTGCATTGCATTAGTGAACTCTCACTCCACTTGCTACACATTGAGCATCTTTGCCGCTTTGATTGGCTAACATAAACAACAGGGTACACACGCGAAGGCTACTAGTCAAAACTACATTGACAAGTTAGTTTTCTTATTTAATGACTTATTTGAAATGTCATGGTATATCATTGTATGTAACAATGTCACATGTATGTTTTAATTTAATTTAACAGCTTACACAGAAAAGGCTTTATCATCATTTTCACAATTCCAGAGGGTTATTTCAACCTCATAGTGTGGAAATAGCATAAAAAAATTGGAAAATCATGTTTTTACCTGCAGTGCCCCTTTAAAGGTCAGGTCAGAGCTAAACGGCTAACGTGACCTGACACCTCACCCTAACATCCCCTTTAATTCTTCACTTCAGCAAAACATGGTACAGCCTTCTGAGCTCTATTTTGCCCAATTGGTTTTCAAAAAAGGATAATGGGAAGCAAAACGCTCTTCAATCGGTAGTAGTGGAGAGACTGCTGAGAAATTTATATTCTGTCAGGCGTGCTCAAACATTTGACGCGTACACAGGTTTTAATTGCAGGAAATACTGAACGTTCATTCCCTGGGTATTTGGTCCAAAAAACAAACCCCTGAGCTCATGTAGATAATAGATTTGTGTTTGCTGAAGTCAACACAATGCAAGTTCCTTTTGTTTGTGCGTTGGCTATGGACCCCAGAAGATCACTCGCGTCAGGGTCTTTGAAATCGAAAATGTTTCAAGCTAAACGCATCCACATAATCACATTTTGAGTGGTTATTGAAATGCAAAGCCCCTAATGAATGTGAGACTATTTGGGGAACAGAAACTAGGTGTTAAAGTGGATGAATGGCATATTAAGTGGGGAAACTTTAGGCAGTGATGCCATGTGGGAACTTTTTGTGCAAGCTTAATGGAAGTGGTTCAGAACCATGCTTGTGTAATGAGTAACCTTAGCTGAGACGTGAAGACTTGCATTAGCTCCCCGAGCTAATGCCTACCCAGCTAGCACAGTGGATCTGGGCTTATTCCAGCTGAGAGTCGGGGCACTATTCCAACTGTCATAAACTGCCACTAGAGCTCGACCATCAAGACGGTAGGTAGACCCCCTTTTGTTAAGATGGAAACAAAATAGCTAGCCAGCTAATTAGTCTTATTTTGTTACAGTTCTAACGTTAAAGGTAATCTATTTATGATATTTTGTTTGTGGTATTGTCATATATGAAGATTATGACGTTGTTAATGTTTTTAAGTGGAACCGGAGAGGACGTTTATTTTAGTGTCAGAGGGAATGGTTTTAATGTGACACCCCGGATAGGACAGAGAAGTCTGTGTGTTGTAGACAGGGGATTGGACAGTAGAGGGAGCCACCCACATCTTGGGGAGATTATATATACTGGGGGAAAAACGAAGAAGAGGTTAGCGCGACCATTGCAATCTGGGACGTCGCTCTCCGGGTGGGCATGACACCTGTAAAACTTATGCTGAAAGCTTGTGATATGAATAAACTTATGATCAAGGTTCAGTATGAGCGGACTCCTTTGTTTATCAGCAATGACTAGCAACATTTACTCGATACTACAGTATCGTTTGTTAAATGGTCTGGTAAAATGATCAGGAAATCAGAGTACGTTCACGTTATGTGTTTCTGTGATTGTGTTTACAATATAACGTTAAACTTCAACGGTAAATAATATTTCTTATCCAATTTGGACATTAAGTAACTTGATTATTTTTGTAATAATATTCTGCAGAAAAGTATGTTAAAAAGTTATTTTACTGCCGCTTAAGTTACCAGTGTGAAAAGGCAGGTTGCAGTAGCCTAATGCTAATTTATAGGACTGAGTAGGATATCAACACATAAAACGACTAACGTTAACGTTAAGGGATTTCTAACATGTTTCAAGGCCAGTTTCATAATCAGCAATCAGTTTGTGTTGTCTGTGATGTTAATTTACAGCAAACTGCTAACCATCCTCTTCTGATTAATCAAGGAGAGTGTTCTCTGAAAATGACACAGGTTTTTGAATGTTAATGTTTCACTTTGACACCTAGAAATCTCTGCTCTGTCTCTCTAGTCTGCCAGCTAATTCCAGCAGTAGCCTCAGCTCTTCCTCCTGCAGCCAGCCAGCTATTCAGCCAACAAAGGTGATTAAGGTTCCTAAAAAATAATGCAAGTCGCTATAAATGCCCTTTAGTAATTCAGTTAATCAATGTGTGTTTTAGAGCTCTGGCCCTCAACATCAGCATTTGTCAGAAATTACTGAGAAGTATTCAGAGTATAGTGTGACTTCAAACATCCGGCGAAAGTGTACTGCAAACGTGTCAAGATTTCTGACATCTATCCAACAAGGGCAGTCTACACTTAATGTAGAAAATGCTGCTGTTCCTCAGACATTTTATGTCCAATGAGGCCGCTGAGGAAATGTTGTTCAGTGGTCAGGACTTTGAGGATGAACTGTTTGTGGATGCTTTGGTGGACACTGTAGGTGTAGGAGAAGGTGGAGGTCAGGGTGAGGTTGATGATGCTGAGGAGAACATTGATGATGAGGGTGGTGATGTCGAGGAGATGGTTGACGATGAGGTTGAAAGTCCAGCGGACCGTTTCAAAGGCAACTTGGTGAATTGGGCTCTTGAATGTGGAATAACAAGAAGAAGGAGAGTGAAGTTGTGACTTCATCATGGGTCCAGGATGGCATGAGCTACTGGCCCCCTTATACATCCACAGAACGCTGCACAAGGGCAGTGAAACGTCAAGAAGCACCTGACGAAACATGGGGTTTGTTTGATGTTAACATCAGGTACACTAGAGGTGAGTTAATGTTATATTTGCAGTCAACTATTTATAACTGACATCAACCTTCTGAGACAACAAAATGTATCTGCAATCTAAACACAATACATTGATATTCCCTTACAGACACATATGAAGAGGCTCGCCGTAAGCTTCCTATGGCTGTGGTCCAATCTGATCTTCAGACTGAGGAGGAAGATGACCACCCCGCATAGATGAAGAGAAAAGGAAGGTATAACAACTACAACAAATATACTTTTTTTTAAAGTGGATGGCCTAAATATCCAACATATGTTTACTTCACTGGTCGTTCTTATGAGTTCAATAACCATATCTTTAACATCAGGGGCACAAATATGCAAATATTCAGTGCCACTGAAAGTGAGGATGAGGGACCAAAGGAAAAGTTTCCACACAAGGACCAGTCAAACCCCTCGAAAGGTTTGCCACCTGCACCATTTATCAGACCTCCAGAGGACAGACGAGAGACACCTGGGAATTCTGATAGGCCAACAAGGATTGAGCCAAACATTCAAGAACAGCAGCAGCCAGTGTGTGATCGTAAGTGTTACATGTAAGGTACATACAGTGAGGGAAATAAGTATTTGATCCCCTGCTGATTTTGTACGTTTGCCCACTGATAAAGACATGATCAGTCTATAATTTTAATGGTAGGTTTATTTGAACAGTGAGAGACAGAATAACAACAAAAAAATCCAGAAAAATGCATGTGAAAAATGTTATGAATTGATTTGCATTTTAATGAGGGAAATAAGTATTTGACCCCTCTGCAAAACATGACTTAGTACTTGGTAGCAAAACCTTTGTTGGCAATCACAGAGGTCAGATGTTTCTTGTAGCTGGCCACCAGGTTTGCACACATCTCAGGAGGGATTTTGTCCCACTCCTCTTTGCAGATCTTCTCCAAGTCATTAAGGTTTTGAGGCTGACGTTTGGCAACTCGAACCTTCAGCTCCCTCCACAGATTTTCTATGGGATTAAGGTCTGGAGACTGGCTAGGCCACTCCAGGACCTTAATGTGCTTCTTCTTGAGCCACTCCTTTGTTGCCTTGGCCGTGTGATTTGGGTCATTGTCATGCTGGAATACTCATCCACGACCCATTTTCAATGCCCTGGCTGAGGGAAGGAGGTTCTCACCCAAGATTTGACGGTACATGGCCCCGTCCATCGTCCCTTTGATGCGGTGAAGTTGTCCTGTCCCCTTAGCAGAAAAACACCCCCAAAGCATAATGTTTCCACCTCCATGTTTGACGGTGGGGATGTGCTTTCTTGAGCAGGGGGACCTTGCGGGCGCTGCAGGATTTCAGTCCTTCACGGCGTAGTGTGTTACCAATTGTTTTCTTGGTGACTATGGTCCCAGCTGCCTTGAGATCATTGACAAGATCCTCCCGTGTAGTTCTGGGCTGATTCCTCACCATTCTCATTATCATTGCTCCACAAGGTGAGAACTTGCATGGAGCCCCAGGCCGAGGGAGATTGACAGTTCTTTTGTGTTTCTTCCATTTGCGAATAATCGCACCAACTGTTGTCACCTTCTCACCAAGCTGCTTGGCGATGGTCTTGTAGCCCATTCCAGCCTTGTGTAGGTCTACAATCTTGTCCCTGACATCCTTGGAGAGCTTCTTGGTCATGGTGGAGAGTTTGGAATCTGATTGATTGATTGCTTCTGTGGACAGGTGTCTTTTATACAGGTAACAAGCTGAGATTAGGAGCACTCCCTTTAAGAGTGTGCTCCTAATCTCAGCTCGTTACCTTTATAAAAGACACCTGGGAGCCAGAAATCTTTCTGATTGAGAGGGGGTCAAATGCTTATTTCCCTCATTAAAATACAAATCAATTTATAAAATGTTTGACATGCGTTTTTCTGGAATTTTTTTGTTGTTATTCTGTCTCTCACTGTTCAAATAAACCTACCATAAAAATTATAGCCTGATCATTTCTTTGTCAGTGGGCAAACGTACAAAATCAGCAGGGGATCAAATACTTTTTTCCTTCACTGTATTGTGGCCCCCACCAACATCAAAGTTGCCCACCCCTGATCTATAATGTGATTGTGTTGATTATGTTGTTTATATTTATCTTTGTTATCCTTTCTAACTTTAACTACTTAAAGAATGTGAGGGATAAAACACAACTGTGTTCGGTTTTGTATTTTTGCAGCAATTCTTCGTGAGATCTTAACCTCCGTAGAAATGATTAAGCAACAGCAAAAGCTGATTTTGCTGCAGCTGCAAAAGCTCCAGGCGAACAGATCAACCTGGATGAGGTTCCAGATTTGACAGACCTTTGACTTCCAATGTCCTCGCTGGAAGAATTGAGGAGAGTTGAGGGCCAACTTTCAGATTTAAAAAAGAACCTGGTATGACAAGATATCATTATATCATTACATGTATTGCTGAAAAGTAATCAACCAAGCCACAATCTGATGCAGAGTACCATTCCAGCTTTCTTCAAATTAGTATTATATTCATCATATACGAGTTTTTGTTTTTTAGACCATGTATTTGGGACTGTCTGGAGGGATGACCACCAAGGAGAATGTGTGGGGAATCCTCTCAAAACTCCTTACAAATGGCCTGGCCATGAAAATGAATTGGGGAGGGGCCAATTGGAAACAGGCTTTTGAACCTCTTGCCTTAAAAAGTGTTGTTATCGGTAAGTTTGCTTTCAAGGCCACTGCGTGGGGCAGAGAGGCATAATGTCACAGAAGTGATTAATTAAATAAAACAGGCCAGCATGTCAATTTGATTGTCAGCAGGGAAGTTCATTATTACAACATAGTTTTCAAGGCAGGAAGAATATAATGAACTGGAAATATTTTATAAAAAGCCATTGATAAATCTTTTTTGTAGGGATATGGGTGTTGCATAAACAATTAGTCATATTTCAGGGAGTATTTCAATAAGTGTTCGCAGCCATTCTGAAGTTCCTGATGTGGAGATAGAAAAATACATAAAACGATGGATGCAGCTAGCCCCTGACAGAGCTGGAGGGAGAAAAAGGAGAGAGAGAGCGAGTGAGAAGTGACCAGACCTTGGAGGGGTGATGGAGAAAACGGAATGCCTACCAGAGCTTAAATAGAAAGAAAGCTTAAATTAGACAAAATCAAACTATTTCTCATTGTTTCTGTGAGAAAAAAATAAAATGTAGTCTTTCCTGTTTAAGTAGTATTTTAGTATTTTGATCCTTTGTGCAAGGCAATTGATCAGCATTAAAAACTTTGTGGATGGGTATAATTTGTGTGTATAAAATGTATAATAGTAATATTTAAAATGACTAAATCTGGTAATTTTGTATACATTTATTAAAATTTGCATCGGGCCACTTCTGGGGGGATTCTGGTAAAATGCTGGCAAAGTCGGCAGAATTCCGGTAGACTGAAGTGGCCCGATGTACTTGGGCCGATTCTGGGCAGTCATTCATTTTGATTCTGGGCCCATTCAATCAGTTCCAGCCCCCAGGAAGATGGCCACTTCTGGGCCGATTCCTCATTGCTAGCTGGGTAGGCTTTAGCACAATGGGCTAACACGGTCTTGTGGTGTACAGGTGACCCAGGTTTCAACCCACAAGCACAGAGTTGATCTAACATAACAATGCTGGTCTGGTAAACATCTGAATATTCAAGGATTTCCAACGAGTGATCGACAAAGCTTTAGATAAAAGCTATCCAACTTTGGTTTAAACTTTGAGACATTTTGTAGATTCACACAGTAGCTTGTGTTAATTGAGACAATTTACTGACGCCACTGTACGCCCATAAAATAAACCCAAACTGAGAGTGACATAAAGACATACGGCATATAGCATATGTGTGAAACATTTTAATTTAATCATGCAATTATACAGGACTTGTCATTGCTAATCATGGTGTAAATCAGACCCTGAGGATTAAAGTGAGCTGCATACTGTATCTCATTTGCAAAGTGTAGGCTAGCACAGCTGCATGGAACACGCGCGCACACACACACACTCATTCTCTCTCTCTCTCAATATCTTAAGATCAGTAGATCACCATCAGAAAAAGTGCCAGAAACAACATGCCCCCTGGCTTTGAACAACTTTTCCAAAATCTACACCCTGATTAGACTAATGTAATCAAGCTTTTGATTAAGAACAACCGTAACTCAGCCAGGAGTCCTTGTTAACAAGGACTTACATAAACATGAACATGAATTTCTAATAAATAAGAAAAACAATACATTATATTATTTGTGTTTATAAACTGGGTGGTTCGAGCCCTGTTTGTTTGGTTACCATGGCAACTACTGTAGCTATCTAGTAAACTTGCTAGCTACTTCAGTGGATGTTGAACACATTTCTACTGGCAAATGAACACATTTCTAGTGGCAAATGGGTTCAATTATAGCCATGGTATAAAAGGGATAATCAACTCTGGGATCTATGTGTTCTCTGGAAAATAATGAGCACCTTCCACATTGTTAATTATTTTCCATAGAACGCGTAGCCCTTCGTCGAGTCACGACACCATAACCATAATACAGTTTATACAACGGTGGGTCTAATCCTGAATGCTGATTGGTTAAAACCTGTTCCACAAATTACCACCGGCAAAATCTATGACGTTAAAATGCCTATTTACTCTGTTCCATCTGACTGCGCAATCCACTGTCTCATCAGCCCAGCCAAGCAATTTATAAACTTGATCTCCACTATAAAAAGCTAGACATTATCTCACATTTCTTTTAGACTAACATTTAGTTTTCAACAGCGGAGATTTGTATAAACCTTGCTGTCTGTCTCCGACATTAGCAACATTGTTTCAATATTTAAATTTGATCTCCAGCTGTCCTATAGTAATGAACAAGTCGGGAAGAGACAGAAAGGCAGGCAGCATTTCTCAGCCAGTCGAAATCATGAATCAGTTGGCATAATTTTCATGGATATATACAAAGAAATGTCAAATTAAAAAAGGTAAAACTAAACAAAGCGCAGCTAGTTTGCAGTCTTTCCAGCTTCAGTATGAAGTGATTGTGTTAGCTGTGTTGTTGGCTAGCTCCTCTGAACAACAGTGTCCTGACGAGTGAGCACATTTTCTATGCCAGGCGAAATCACGCTCATTAGCTCATTGTTATGGATGTATCCAAATAAATGTCACTAGAAAACAGCTTAAACAAATGCAAATACAGCTACTTTGCTGTTATTTTGGCTGCATAATAACGCTTTTTGACGTGTGTGTAAGTTAGCCGTAGTTCGCTAGCTAGCAAGAAAGGAATAAGAATGTTGCGAGCCAGTATGGCAACCGAACTGATAGAATGAATGACCAGCCTGCATGGTTAGCAACCCTAGATTTGTGTTAGGACTATATCTTGTGGAAAGATGAAATAGTATGAATAAATTCATTAAAATAATGTTTTTAATGAAAATATGTCAATCAATATTTGAATATGTTGGTAACCTGTTGTATAAAAGTGATAATGCCCTCGAAGCCAGTGTTTGGAGGATATATGTGACTAGTTTCAGGAAACTAGGCATATGTTGTGGGTCACTACTTCACAGGAGAGCCATTTGAATGTAAACTTTTAAAAAAAAATCTAAATGCTTTTTTGGCAGAAATACCTTCTGGAACATGTGACCTTTCATGTGCCTTAATAACAAACTTGTATGCCATCTGTAAATAAGAATAAAATAGTTAAATTACAAGCCTAGCTGGTTAAGCCACAGAAAAAGACAGCAACCTTCCCACATGCCGAGAGAGGAGTTCGGATTTGTCTGCCATATAGCACGCTTCTGTCTATTTGAGCTGGGCAGTATGTGTAGGTAATCCTGTCTAACGCGGCTTTAAAAAAAAGTTATTGTGTAGTGGAGCTGCGTAAGTGTTGCTCTCCACTTTCTGGAGGATCTAGTTTTGAAATCAGTGGAATTAGAGTATGATAGCTAAAGAGATGGAGAAAACACCTGTCTCCGGATTACATCTTCAAACTAAGGGCAACCATGGCATCTGTAACAGGGATGATGTACAGTGAGGGGAAAAAAGTATTTGATCCCCTGCTGATTTTGTACGTTTGCCCACTGACAGAAATGATCAGTCTATAATTTTAATGGTAGGTTTATTTGAACAGTGAGAGACAGAATAACAACAAAAAAATCCAGAAAAAACGAATGTCAAAAATGTTATAAATTGATTAGCATTTTAATGAGGGAAATAAGTATTTGACCCCCTCTCAATCAGAAAGGTTTCTGGCTCCCAGGTGTCTTTTATACAGGTAACGAGCTGAGATTAGGAGTACACTCTTAAAGGGAGTGCTCCTAATCTCAGTTTGTTACCTGTATAAAAGACACCTGTCCACAGAAGCAATCAATCAATCAGATTCCAAACGACCAAGACCAAAGAGCTCTCCAAGGATGTCAGGGACAAGATTGTAGACCTACACAAGGCTGGAATGGGCTACAAGACCATCGCCAAGCAGCTTGGTGAGAAGGTGACAACAGTTGGGGCGATTATTCGCAAATGGAAGAAACACAAAAGAACTGTCAATCTCCCTCGGCCTGGGGTCCCATGCAAGATCTCACCTCGTGGAGTTGCAATGATCATGAGAATGGTGAGGAATCAGCCCAGAACTACACGGGAGGATCTTGTCAATGATCTCAAGGCAGCTGGGACCATAGTCACCAAGAAAACAATTGGTAACACACTACGCCGTGAAGGACTGAAATATTGCAGTGCCCACAAGGTCCCCCTGCTCAAGAAAGCACATATACAGGGCCGTCTGAAGTTTGCCAATGAACATCTGAATGATTCAGAGGAGAACTGGGTGAAAGTGTTGTGGTCAGATGAGACCAAAATCGAGCTCTTTGGCATCAACTCAACTCGCCGTGTTTGGAGGAGGAGGAATGATGCCTATGACCCCAAGAACACCATCCACACCGTCAAACATGGAGGTGGAAACATTATGCTTTGGGGGTGTTTTTCTGCTAAGGGGACAGGACAACTTCACCGCATCAAAGGGACGATGGACGGGGCCATGTACCGTCAAATCTTGGGTGAGAACCTCCTTCCCTCAGCCAGGGCATTGAAAATGGGTCGTGGATGGGTATTCCAGCATGACAATGACCCAAAACACACTGCCAAGGCAACAAAGGAGTGGCACAAGAAGAAGCACATTAAGGTCCTGGAGTGGCCTAGCCAGTCTCCAGACCTTAATCCCATAGAAAATCTGTGGAGGGAGCTGAAGGTTCGAGTTGCCAAACGTCAGCCTCAAAACCTTAATGACTTGGAGAAGATCTGCAAAGAGGAGTGGGACAAAATCCCTCCTGAGATGTGTGCAAACCTGGTGGCCAGCTACAAGAAACATCTGACCTCTGTGATTGCCAACAAGGGTTTTGCAACCAAGTACTGGCTGTATGATCTTAGTATTCGTATCTCAGAGCCATTTGCTTGGCTAGTTAGAGCCTAATGTTAGCTAGCTAACATTGAACCTGGTTGGTTAGCTACCTGCAGATTCATGCAGGGTAGTAACGTCATGAGTTGGGATTATGGTTCATTGTTTACCTAGCTAGCTACATGTCTTAAAAAAAGACTCCACTATGCAAGTAACCATTTCGGGTGCGTTCGTAAATTCAGTCTGAGTATGCCAGAACGCAGAATAACTGATGAATTTACGAACGCACAACACCCGTTGAATATGGCCGGTGTCAGTAAACGTCGGCAAAAAAGCGTAATTAAATTGTTGCCAGCAGCACAGTTACAGTCACCAACACTCTGGATAACATGAAAACAGCCTAACCAGCTCTGCTAGCTGTTTTCATGTCACCCAGAGGTAAACAATGGACCATAATCCCAATTTTGTGTCTGGAAGTAGCTAGCAAGCTAGCCAATGTTAGCCAGTTAGCTTGAGTGCTTGACTGCCGTTGTGAGTTCAGAACGCTCGGATCAACCCTACTCATCGGGCCAGAGCGTCAAGTGTGCGCTCTGAACGCTCCGAAAGCGAAACGAGATGGGTGGGGCTAAAGCTTAAGAGGATATCACACACAGGCACACACACACACACACAAACACACACACACACACACACACACACACACACACAGTATTGTAAAACTAACCTTGTGGGGACACACAATGCAGTCCCATTCAAAATCTTATTTTCCCAAACCCCTACCCTTACCGTAACCCTAACCTTAACCCGAAAACCTAACCTTAATCCTAACCCTAAACCTAACTCTAGCTCCTAACACTAAAACTAACCCTAGCGCCTAACCCTAAACCTATTTCTAACCCTAACACTAATTCTAACCCCCTAGAAATAGCATTTCACCTTGTGGGGACCAACAAAATGTCCCCAGTTGGTAAAAAAAAAAAGTTTACTATTTTTCTGGGGACTTCTGGTCCCCACAAGTGTAGTTAAACACGTCCACACACACGCACACACACATACACACAGCGGATTGTCCAGGCAGGATCCTAGTGGACCATGAAATTAATCTAGCGTGATAAATTATTCATTATTTTAGTTGCCCCTTTTTATCCCAATCTATCTCTGGAATAATCCTTGAGAGCATTCATGTTGACAATACAGAACAGAACTGGACACGGCGTTAGCTGCTTGTTTGTTATCCTTAGAAACATGAACCTTAACACTGTAGTACTAAGTGACGCTAAGGCTGTTTGTGTCATCATACTGTAATTTATACTATAATAATATGTCCCAAGGCCTTTATATGTGATATTCAAGCTGTACCTAGTGATAGTGTAGAAGGCCACCTCGGTAATTTATAATACCTCAAGGTTTATTCGTTTCATCTCTCAATCTCTGAGGAGGAGGCTTTTGTTGGATTTATCTGGGAATAGAATGTAATATAATATAATAGTTCTATACCAAGTTATTTCATAATCTGGAATTCTTAGTCAGAAGTTGGTCAGAGAAAGGATCAGGGTGTGTACTAGTAAATGAAAACATGTCATACAGTATAATACAGTTTTAGTTATAGCCTGTTAGAAGATGATTTCAAGTACTGTTTTCACAAACTGTGCGTGGCTCTTAAAGGAACACTATTTTAAAGAAACTTCCATCCATTAAGTGATCCACATCTAGGGTTGCCAAGCTACTGGTCATTTACCAAAGTTACCGGAATCTTTTGTAATTTTGGTAATTAACAGGAAATTTATGGCAATCTATGGTAACTTTGGTAATTTATACTTGAATAACTTTTAAAACATGTATTAATATATGAAGAGTTTATTTCCAAAACGCTATATCCACCAATTTTTCACATTTGTGTTTTTTCGCTAGAAATGACTGCATATGGGTACCTTCGTGTGTGTAAAATATGACTGTCCTCAGATGTTTTATTAATAGATTTTAGATGTGTATTATTATTATATTTTTTGGCAAAACACTATATATCCATTATTTAGCTGAAATGGAATGTTAGTATACTCTATATTTGACTGTGATATGTGGTTGTCTCACCTAGCTGTCTTAAGATGAATGCACTAACTGTAAGTCGTTATGGATAAGAGCATCAGCTAAATGATTAAAATGTAAAATGTGAATGTTTTACATGCAGCTCTCATGTTACAGTATTGATTGATTCATAAAAATAAAAAATATTGATGTCACAAATGTATCATTTCATTTGTACAGTTATTTATTAAAAATGATATTTGTGTAAAACATAGCAGTACTACTTATTTCTCTGAGAGTGAGGCGGATATATAGTGTTTTGCAAAAAAACATGATTATTTGTCTCTTTGAAATGAAACCATCAAGTGATAGATTTCAAACAAATACATGTCTGTCATTGAACATACTATAATTAGATAGTTAAAAAAACACATCTATCTCTTTCATAAGTTCTTTAAAAATAAAAGTTAATTTACAAACATTTCTGAAACTCTTGGTAACGCTTTACTATAGGTGTCCTTATTCATGCATTCATAAAGTCTTTATAACAGCTATATAACACATTACAACATTTGTCATAACCTGACATAAGTGCTTTTAAATAGTTATGAGTAATGGCATAAGTTCATCCTGTTGTTATATGCTCTAATGTCAGCTGTTAATAACAACTGCTATTATACAGTCTGTATGACAACTTACAGTGAGGGAAAAAAGTATTTGATCCCCTGCTGATTTTGTACGTTTGCCCACTGACAAAGACATAATCAGTCTATAATTTTAATGGTAGGTTTATTTGAACAGTGAGAGACAGAATAACAACAAAATAATCCAGAAAAACGCATGTCAAAAATGATATAAATTGATTTGCATTTTAATGAGGGACATAAGTATTTGACCCCTCTGCAAAACATGACTTAGTACTTGGTGGCAAAACCCTTGTTGGCAATCACAGAGATCAGACGTTTCTTGTAGTTGGCCATCAGGTTTGCACACATCTCAGGAGGGATTTTGTCCCACTCCTCTTTGGAGATCTTCTCCATGTCATTGAGATTTTGAGGCTGACATTTGGCAACTCGAACCTTCAGCTCCCTCCACAGATTTTCTATGGGGTTAAGGTCTGGAGACTGGCTAGGCCACTCCAGGACCTTAATGTGCTTCTTCTTGAGCCACTCCTTTGTTGCCTTGGCAGTGTGTTTTGGGTCATTGTCATGCTGGAATACCCATCCACGACCCATTTTCAATGCCCTGGCTGAGGGAAGGAGGTTGTCACTCAAGATTTGACGGTACATGGCCCCGTCCATCGTCCCTTTGATGCGGTGAAGTTATCCTATCCCCTTAGCAGAAAAACACCCCCAAAGCATAATGTTTCCACCTCCATGTTTGACGGTGGGGATGGTGTTCTTGGGGTCATAGGCAGCATTCCTCCTCCTCCAAACACGGCGAGTTGAGTTGATGCCAAAGAGCTCAATTTTGGTCTCATCTGACCACAACACTTTCACCCAGTTCTCCTCTGAATCATTCAGATGTTCATTGGCAAACTTTAGACGGGCATGTATATGTGCTTTCTTGAGCAGGGGGACCTTGCGGGCGCTGCAGGATTTCAGTCCTTCACGGCGTAGTGTGTTACAAATTGTTTTCTTGGTGACTATGGTCCCAGCTGCCTTGAGATCATTGACAAGATCCTCCCGTGTAGTTCTGGGCTGATTCCTCACCGTTCTCATGATCATTGCAGCTCCACAAGGTGAGATCTTGCATGGAGCCCCAGGCCGAGGGAGATTGACAGGTCTTTTGTGTTTCTTCCATTTGCGAATAATCGCACCAACTGTTGTCACCTTCTTACCAAGCTGCTTGGCGATGGTCTTGTAGCCCATTCCAGCCTTGTGTAGGTCTACAATCTTGTCCCTGACATCCTTGGAGAGCTCTTTGATCTTGGCCATGGTGGAGAGTTTGGAATCTGATTGATTGATTGCTTCTGTGGACAGGTGTCTTTTATACAGGTAACAAGCTGAGATTAGGAGCACTCCCTTTAAGAGTGTGCTCCTAATCTCAGCTCGTTACCTGTATAAAAGACACATGGGAGCCAGAAATCTTTCTGATTGAGAGGGGTCAAATACTTATTTCCCTCATTAAAATTCAAATCAATTTATAACATTTTTGACATGCGTTTTTCTGGATTTTTGTTGTTGTCTCTCACTGTTCAAATATACCTACCATTAAAATTATAGACTGATCATTTCTTTGTCAGTGGGCAAACATACAAAATCAGCAGGGGATCAAATACTTTTTTCCCTAACTGTATGTCATATGTTAACTGAATAAAAATGTAAACACAACATGTAAAGTGTTAGTCCCACGTTTCATGAGATGAAATGAAAGATCCCATACATTTCTCTCAAATTTTGTGCACACATGTTTTTACATCCTGTTAGTGAGTACTTATTATTTGCCAAGATAATCCATCCACCTGACAGGTGTGGCATATCAAGAAGCTGATTAAACAGCATGATCATTACACAGGTGCACCTTGTACTGGGGACAATAAAAGGCCACTCTAAAATGTGCAGTTTTGTCACACAACGCAATGCCACAGATGTCTCAAGTTTTGAGGGAGTGTGCAATTGGCATGCTGACTGCAGGAATGTCCACCAGAGCTGTTGCCAGAGAATTGAATGTTCATTTCTCTACCATAAGCCGCCTCTCACGTCGTTTTAGAGAATTCGGCAGTATGTCCAACCGGCCTCACAACCGCAGACCACGTGTAACTACACCAACCCAGGACCACCACATCCGGCTTCTTCACCTGCGGGATCGTCTGAGACCAGCCACCCGGACAGCTGATGAAACTGAGGAGTATTTCTGTCTGTAATAAAGTCATTTTGTGGGGAAAAACTAATTCTAATTGGCTGGACCTGGCTCCCAAGTGGGTGCACCCCTGCCCAGTCATGTGAAATACATATAATAGGGCATAATTAATTTATTTATTCAATTTACTGATTTCCTTATATGAATTGTAACTCAGTAAAATCTTTGAAATTGTTGCATGTTGCGTTTGTATTTTTTCCCCAGTATAAATGCTTCAGAAGTGTCTACATACCAGATGTTATAACTTGGCATTATATAATTTATCAAACTCTGTGTCACATTATTACATTGAATGGAATGATGGGTGTCATAACCACATCACATGTTGTTATAGTGTGAACAGACACCTTAAGTAAAGTGATTGATTTGAGGTGTAAAACAATTATGAATGTGCTTAATATCACAGTTGAGAGTATTACAAAACCATTCAGAATCTCCAAGAAACAATGGGCAAATTGGAGCACAGATGTATTTAGGATTTTTTTTATTTAGTCAACAAGACAATAAACAGATTGGACCACGTCCAGATATACAAAATATACATTATTATAATAACATCAACTTGCCAAAAAGCAAATTGAAGCAAATATATTTTGACAACAAAATCACAACAGGATTTGTGAAAGCTGTGAAAAAAGGAAGATGTGCAGTCTACAATAACAATGACCGATACATGTATATTATTTATTTGTCACATGCTTCGTAAACAACAAGTGTAGACTAACAGGGTCCTTTTCCAACAATTCAGAGTTAAAGATAAAAAATATATAAATAGTGACACAAGAAATAAATACACAGTGAATAACGAATAAGTTGGGTATATACACAGGGCACCAGTACTGAGTCGATGGGCAGGGTTACGACGTAATTGCGGTAGCTATATACAGTGAGGGAAAAAAGTATTTGATCCCCTGCTGATTTTGTACGTTTGCCCACTGACAAAGAAATGATCAGTCTATAATTTTAATGGTAGGTTTATTTGAACAGTGAGAGACAGAATAACAACAAAAAAATCCAGAAAAACGCATGTCAAAAATGTTATAAATTGATTTGCATTTTAATGAGGGAAATAAGTATTTGACTCCCTCGCAATCAGAAAGATTTCTGGCTCCCAGGTGTCTTTTATACAGGTAACGAGCTGAGATTAGGAGCACACACTTAAAGGGAGTGTTCCTTATCTCAGCTTGTTACCTGTATAAAAGACACCTGTCCACAGAAGCAATCAATCAATCCGATTCCAAACTCTCCACCATGGCCAAGACCAAAGAGCTCTCCAAGGATGTCAGGGACAAGATTTTAGACCTACACAAGACTGGAATGGGCTACAAGACCATCGCCAAGCAGGTGCGATTGTTCGCAAATGGAAAAAACACAAAATAACTGTAAATCTCTCTCGGCCTGGGGCTCCATGCAAGATCTCACCTCGTGGAGTTGCAATGATCATGAGAACGGTGAGGAATCAGCCCAGAACTACATGGGAGGATCTAGTCAATGATCTCAAGGCAGCTGGGACCATAGTCACCAAGAAAACAATTGGTAACACACTATGCCGTGAAGGACTAAAATCCTGCAGCTCCCGCAAGGTCCCCCTGCTCAAGAAAGCACATATACAGGGCCGTCTGAAGTTTGCCAATGAACATCTAAATGATTCAGAGGAGAACTGGGTGAAAGTGTTGTGGTCAGATGAGACCAAAATTGAGCTCTTTGGCATCAACTCAACTCGCCGTGTTTGGAGGAGGAGGAATGCTGCCTATGACCCCAAGAACACCATCACCACCGTCAAACATGGAGGTGGAAACATTATGCTTTGGGGGTGTTTTTCTGCTAAGGGGACAGGACAACTTCACCGCAACAAAGGGACGATGGACGGGGCCATATACCGTCAAATCTTGGGTGAGAACCTCCTTCCCTCAGCCAGGGCATTGAAAATGGGTCGTGGATGGGTATTCCAGCATGACAATGACCCAAACACACGGCCAAGGCAACAAAGGAGTGGCTCAAGAAGAAGCACATTAAGGTCCTGGAGTGCCCTAGCCAGTCTCCAGACCTTAATCCCATAGAACATCTGTGGAGGGAGCTGAAGGTTCGAGTTGCCAAACGTCAGCCTCGAAACCTTAATGACTTGGAGAAGATCTGTAAAGAGGAGTGGAACAAAATCCCTCCTGAGATATGTGCAAACCTGGTGGCCAACTACAAGAAACGTCTGACCTCTGTGATTGCCAACAAGGGTTTTACCACCAAGTACTAAGTCATGTTTTGCAGAAAGGGTCAAATACGTACTGTATTTCCCTCATTAAAATGCAAATCAATTTATAACATTTTTGACATGCGTTTTTCTGGATTTTTTTGTTGTTATTCTGTCTCTCACTGTTCAAATAAACCTACCATTAATATTATAGACTGATCATGTCTTTGTCAGTGGGCAAACGTACAAAATCAGCAGGGGATCAAATACTTTTTTCCCTCACTGTACATATAGGTAGGGGTAAAGTGACTAGGCAACAGGATAGATAATAGACTGAGCTGTAGCAGCAGCATATGTGGTGAGTGTGAAAGTGTGTGTGTGTATGTGTGTGTGTATGTGTGTGTGAGTGTTTGTGTGGTGTCAGTATGCATGTGTGTGTCAGTTATGTGTGTGTGTGTGTGTGGGCGTATGTAGCGTGTGTGTATATGTGTGTGTTTGGGGTGTCAGTGTAAGTATGTGTGGGTAGAGTCTAGGTTGTGTGCATAGAGTCAGTGCAGGAGAGTTAGTTAAAAAAAGGGTCAATGCAGATTGTCCGGGTAGCCATTTTGATTAGCTATTTAGCAGTCTTGTTTAGCAGTTTAACTCTTACTAGCTAACGTTATTATTATCCATGTTATTTGCTGTGGCTAGGTTTGCTAACATGAGCCGGCATCTGCCTTCTCCCACGACCCACCTCCAACGTTGTTTTAGAGAATTTGGCAGTACATCCAACCGGCCTTACAACCGCAGACCAATGTATGGAGTCATGTGGGTGAGCGGTTTACTGATGTCAACGTTGTGAATAGAGTGCCCCATGGTGGGTGTGGGGTTATGGTATGGGCAGGCATAAGCTACGGACAACGAACACAATTGCATTTTATCGATGGCAATTTGAATGCACAGAAATACAGTGACAAGATCCTGAGGCCCATTCTGAGGCCCATTTTTTAAAAAGGTATATGTGACCAACAGATGCATAACTGTATTCCCAGTCATGTGAAATCCATAGAGTTGGGCCTAATGAAATTATTTCAATTGACTGATTTCCATATAAGGGAAACGGAAAGGGGGATACCTAGTCAGTTGTACAACTGAATGCATTCAACTGAAATGTGTCTTCCGCATTTAACCCAACCCCTCTGAATCAGATATATGAACTGTAACTCAGTAAAATCTTTGAAATTGTTGCATGTTGCGTTTATATTTTGGTTTAGTATATTTCTTGGGTAACACGGTAACTCAATACCTATAGGTTTGTCATTGCCTCAAAATGATTGGCCCCAGTGGCCTATAGTAATGGACTCATCGAACCTAATGTGGATTTCCCGTTTGTCTACCGATCGTTCAGAGTTCTGTTGACGTCTGACTGCCGACATTTTCGCACGATTCTACATGTAAAATTGTTTCGCAAAGTACTCTAGGCAGGCAAAAACTATTGGTGTATCCGAGCCCTAAAGTGGAGATAAGATAAGATCATATTCCCTAATTAACCAATTGCTCTTTTGAATTGAGACAACTGCTTTTGCACGATAGGCAGTATCTTTACACATGCATAACATTGATGATAATCATTTTACCATATCCTTGGTTTTATCTATGGATCTCTACAGACAAAGCAACATACATTACATTCTGGATGAAGTCATCACAATTGACTAAGGTTGTCCAAAGGCAGTATTATCACCTATGTCCCTTTGCTCAATAATTATCGTCCCTCCCTCCCTTTTTCTCTGTCTCTCTCTCGCTCTCTCTCTCTCTCTACTCTCTCTGCAAACAAAATGGCTTATCCGGTGTCCCATCTGAATGACATGGAGATAATTATCGAAGGAAGGCCTCATCGGAATTCACCAGAAGCCCTCTCTTTCTATGAGACAATGTTACTATTGTGCTAAAATCCCTGTCAGCTATTTTTATCATATCAGCAGCCAGATCTGGTTGTCACTGAATTCATAGCAGAGGGTAATTACCTTATACGCTCTGGAAAAATAGGGCGGCGGCAGTTAACAGCTTGAGTGAGATGGGTTTCTCGACAAACCAACCAACACCCTAGGGTTGTCTGGCAACTGAGGGAAGAGATGGAGAGATGGAGGGATGGAGAGAGAGAACGATGAGAAATACAGTTACAATCAGGGGGGAGAAAATGAGATGAAGAAAAATACTGTATGATTACTATTCTGTCCAATTAGTGTTTACTGCGAGGAAACAAAATGGCGGGTGGCGGCTGTGATGAGTGTGATTAAGTCGTAGTCCCTGAGCGAATTAGAAGTTGAGCCACTGTGCATTAGGTCGGATTGTGGATTTGGAATTGTGCAAATGACTTGTCGCTGTGTTCTGGTAGGAACAACATTGAGAATTTGTGCCATTTTATAGCAATGTTTGGAAACTGTGGACTCCAGAACAGTTTTAACGAGATACATTTCTCATGAAGTTCATGTACAGTATCTGTCATTAAAATGTTAATTACATGCAACGCTGGGACTGTGCTTTTTAGCAGTGATGTTTTTGACAGTTTGGTGGCTTGAACTGGGGCCCAAACTCTAGGCCCTACTCCTATTAGCATCCAAAGAGACACGAAAACAGCAATGGTGTTATACAGTGGGGAAAAAAAGTATTTAGTCAGCCACCAATTGTGCAAGTTCTCCCACTTAAAAAGATGAGAGAGGCCTGTAATTTTCATCATAGGTACACGTCAACTATGACAGACAAATTGAGGAAAAAAAATCCAGAAAATCACATTGTAGGATTTTTTATGAATTTATTTGCAAATTATGGTGGAAAATAAGTATTTGGTCACCTACAAACAAGCAAGATTTCTGGCTCTCACAGACCTGTAACTTCTTCTTTAAGAGGCTCCTCTGTCCTCCACTCAATACCTGTATTAATGGCACCTGTTTGAACTTGTTATCAGTATAAAAGACACCTGTCCACAACCTCAAACAGTCACACTCCAAACTCCACTATGGCCAAGACCAAAGAGCTGTCAAAGGACACCAGAAACAAAATTGTAGACCTGCACCAGGCTGGGAAGACTGAATCTGCAATAGGTAAGCAGCTTGGTTTGAAGAAATCAACTGTGGGAGCAATTATTAGGAAATGGAAGACATACAAGACCACTGATAATCTCCCTCGATCTGGGGCTCCACGCAAGATCTCACCCCGTGGGGTCAAAATGATCACAAGAACGGTGAGCAAAAATCCCAGAACCACACGGGGGGACCTAGTGAATGACCTGCAGAGAGCTGGGACCAAAGTAACAAAGCCTACCATCAGTAACACACTACGCCGCCAGGGACTCAAATCCTGCAGTGCAAGACGTGTCCCCCTGCTTAAGCCAGTACATGTCCAGGCCCGTCTGAAGTTTGCTAGAGTGCATTTGGATGATCCAGAAGAGGATTGGGCGAATGTCATATGGTCAGATGAAACCAAAATATAACTTTTTGGTAAAAACTCAACTCGTCGTGTTTGGAGGACAAAGAATGCTGAGTTGCATCCAACGAACACCATACCTACTATGAAGCATGGGGGTGGAAACATCATGCTATGGGGCTGTTTTTCTGCAAAGGGACCAGGACGACTGATCCGTGTAAAGGAAAGAATGAATGGTGCCATGTCTCGTGAGATTTTGAGTGAAAACCTCCTTCCATCAGCAAGGGCATTGAAGATGAAACGTGGCTGGGTCTTTCAGCATGACAATGATCCCAAACACACTGCCCGGGCAACGAAGGAGTGGCTTCGTAAGAAGCATTTCAAGGTCCTGGAGTGGCCTAGCCAGTCTCCAGATCTCAACCCCATAGAAAATCTTTGGAGGGAGTTGAAAGTCTGTGTTGCCCAGCGACAGCCCCAAAACATCACTGCTCTAGAGGAGATCTGCATGGAGGAATGGGCCAAAATACCAGCAACAGTGTGTGAAAACCTTGTGAAGACTTACAGAAAACGTTTGACCTGTGTCATTGCCAACAAAGGGTATATGACAAAGTATTGAGAAACTTTTGTTATTGACCAAATACTTATTTTCCACCATAATTTGCAAATAAATTCATAAAAAATCCTACAATGTGATTTTCTGGAAAAAAAATTCTAATTTTGTCTGTCATAGTTGACGTGTACCTATGATGAAAATTACAGGCCTCTCTCATCTTTTTAAGTGGGAGAACTTGCACAATTGGTGGCTGACTAAATACTTTTTTTCCCCACTGTATGTAATGATAACTGACCTTAAGCTATACAGAATCACCAGTGTTTGACTTAGACTGAAATAGGTGCCGGTACTCATTTTGGTTGGCAATTTAGGTGCAGGAGCTCCACAATAATTTCTATAAGAGGAACAGGAGCTCAAGCAGTAGATAATGTGAGGTGCCGGTACTCAGCTCCGGTAAACTCCTGCCCAAGTCAGGCACTGAGAATCACAATAACATACCTTTATGGTTGAAGACAACAGCCTACATAATCTGTAGGCCTCATGTTCATTACAAAAACACAGAGGAATGATTCAGTCGGTTCTATTTCCTCTCACCCTATCCATCACCATTCAGGTGAGACACCTTTTTAATGAATCTGGATCACACCAAATGATCACATTTATCATATAGACATGCGCAATTCGCCAAAGTGTTGTTTGAAATGGAAAGAGGGACTGACAGGAGACATATTCCCCCATCAATCGTGCCTCCACCCTGGGACTAGAATAGATTTGAGAAGTGCCGAATAATAATGTTTTGTTCTCCCCATAGACACATAGTTAATGAAACACGCTTTTGGAAATGTCATTTTGTAAAGTAGCATTTCATGCATGGAGTAGTCTGAGTGGTGCTTTATTCTCCTATTAACAAGCTGTACTGTATGTAGCTACTACAGAGGAAGACAATGAACAGCACAAGTAATCAAAATCGAACCAGGCTAACATTTAGTCATGCAAATAATGAGAGGACGCTTACATAAAAAGGTATGTTGATAACAGGACACAGAGCATTTATTATGTAGCAACCTCCAAGGTTGATTGGGTAGGAAAACATGGAACGATTGATCAGATTATTTGAAAATAATCACCAAAATGACATCTAGAACCTAAATAGCCTCAACAACACTACAGTAACTCCCGATATATCTATATCACAGCATTTAACCACTGTGACACTCTACACCCATCCCTCCCAAACGTCAATATAAATAGCCTATTCTCCACGTTCTATCAACTGGTGGCAGTATAAGGCAGTACAATCTTGTCATAAAGACTTCCTTGTTTTTTCATGGTGGTACCAACGATCCAACATTCCCCGGCCCTCTCGATCTTTCACGGCCCAATCAGAGCCTCCCATTCTGGAGGCGTGCCAGGTGAGAGAGTTGCTGAGTGACCAGCTAGGCAGAAGACCAACCAGTGTTTATTTAGTACTGAGAGAGAGAGAGAGAGAGAGAGAGAGAGAGAGAGAGAGAGAGAGAGAGAGAGAGAGAGAGAGAGAGAGAGAGAGAGAGAGAGAGAGAGAGAGAGAGAGAGAGAGAGAGAGAGAGAGAGAGAGAGAGAGAGAGAGAGAGAGAGAGAGAGAGAGAGACAGAGAGAGAGACAGAGAGAGAGAGAGACAGAGAGACAGAGAGAGAGACAGAGAGACATGGTTTGTTGGCAGGGAAGATGGCATCAGGGAGATTGATGAGGTTGCTGGATTTAATTACTTTTATTGGTGTTTTTGGCACAAGGTATGTTTTTAGGGAATACAAATCACAGGCGTTGCAGGATTCACAGGATGGGCTAATCTCTCTTCTTCTCACTCTAGTTTGTCAGTCATCATACCTGGAGAGAGACCATATGTAAGACATACGTTCCTCTCTAGGAGGTGTGGAAATATCAATGAAATACAAAGGTTTGGGAGAATTTCTTGACACGTTTTGTGTCTGTTTGAGGTGTCAGGATAGAATAAGCAGCTGTCCTTAAATTAACCCAATGTAGACCTTTATACAGTTTTAGCACAACATGATGTTGCCCAATAAAAACACAATGTAATATTAATATCTCTTTATGTAGACAGATGTTATGCCCAGTGAGTCAAAGGACAGATGTTGAGAGAGAGAGAGACACACCAAGGGAAAGAGAGAGAGACATGAAGAAAGAGAACGAGAGAGAGACAGAGACAGAGAGACATCAAGGGAGAGAGAGATAGAGAGAGAGAGAGAGAGAGAGAGAGAGAGACAGACAGACAGACAGACAGACAGACAGACAGACAGAGAGAGAGAGAGAGAGAGAGAGAGAGAGAGAGAGAGAGAGAGAGAGAGAGAGAGAGAGAGAGGGAGAGAGAGAGAGAGAGAGAGACAGAAAGAAAAGACAGAAAGACAGAAAGACAGAGAAACAGAGAGGTATATTGCTGAAATGACCCCTATATGTTGGCAGGTAATTTTTGAGCCGTATTGTGCAGTTGCAACAGTGAAGGACCTCCTCAGGCTTCTCAGCTGGCAGGAGATAAAGGATAGCTACAGTAGAGGAAATGTCTGTCTGTGTGTGTGTGTGTGTGTGTCTGAGTGAGTGAGTTGGTCTAGAGAGCCTGTGTGTGTGTGTGTGTGTGTGTATGTGTCAGTGAGTGAGTTGGTCTAGAGAGCATGTGTGTTTGTGTGTGTGTGTGTGTGTGTGTGTGTGTGTGTGTGTGTGTGTGTGTGTGTGTGTGAGAGTGTGTTGGTCTAGAGAGCCTGTGTGTGTGTGTGTGTGTGTGTGTGCGTGCATGTGTGAGTTGGTCGAGAGCCATAACCTTCAGAAGACTGGTAATCACCCCCTTAGCTGTCGGTAGTTGAAGAGACACAGTACAGGAGGCTCTGTTGATGTGGTGATGACTGATGACAATAGGTGTTATTCTGAGGTGTGGTTTGGGAGGGGGGATTGTATGATTGTATCCACTACTAGATGAGTCTTGTTTATAGGAATGATGACATGGTGTGTGTGTGTGTGTCTGTTCTTCCGTTTGTGTGTGTGTGTGTTTGTATGAACTAACTATTCAGCACATTGTTTTTGATAAGACCGGACATGTGAGGTCTCTTAGGGGGGAGTAATGTAATGCAATGTTTTATTGACTCGATAGAGGATTGTGAAACTCCTGTCAGATGTGGAGAGGACGGGTAGAGACAAAGGAATGATGCACGAAGAGAGATAAATAAGAAATTGCCTTCTGTTTTCAGTGTTCATTTTCAGTGCTGCTGGAGTCAAAGCGTAAATTATTACTTCACATGAACATCCTGATGCCTTGAGGGCAGTTCACTACTTCCATTTTGAGGCAAACGTCCTCACTACCTTATCTTCCACCTTGCTCAGCTAGCATAACAAGTATGATGAAAATGTGGAAAGTCAGGGTTTATCAGGAAATAGGGATCCCCAACCCCCAATTCCAAACAAATGCATGAGATTATAGTGATATTTTTTTCGTTAAAGTGAAGAATTGACAGCAGGGAGAAAGAACTTCAAAGGAGACAACATGAAAAGTATTGAATGTGTCACGTATTGATCAGGGAATTTGGCCTGTCTTAGTTTACATGTTCATCTCCTGCAAACAGTCAGACACACATATAGAGTACAGAACCAAAACAACCAAAAATGTGTCTCTGTCCTAATACTTTTGGACCTCAGCATACAGTGGGGAAAAAAAGTATTTAGTCAGCCACCAATTGTGCAAGTTCTCCCACTTAAAAAGATGAGAGAGGCCTGTAATTTTCATCATAGGTACACGTCAACTATGACAGACAAAATGAGATTTTTTTTCTCCAGAAAATCACATTGTAGGATTTTTAATGAATTTATTTGCAAATGATGGTGGAAATTAAGTATTTGGTCAATAACAAAAGTTTCTCAATACTTTGTTATATACCCTTTGTTGGCAATGACACAGGTCAAACGTTTTCTGTAAGTCTTCACAAGGTTTTCACACACTGTTGCTGGTATTTTGGCCCATTCCTCCATGCAGATCTCCTCTAGAGCAGTGATGTTTTGGGGCTGTCGCTGGGCAACACGGACTTTCAACTCCCTCCAAAGATTTTCTATGGGGTTGAGATCTGGAGACTGGCTAGGCCACTCCAGGACCTTGAAATGCTTCTTACGAAGCCACTCCTTCGTTGCCCGGGCGGTGTGTTTGGGATCATTGTCATGCTGAAAGACCCAGCCACGTTTCATCTTCAATGCCCTTGCTGATGGAAGGAGGTTTTCACTCAAAATCTCACGATACATGGCCCCATTCATTCATTCTTTACACGGATCAGTCGTCCTGGTCCCTTTGCAGAAAAACAGCCCCAAAGCTTCACAGTAGGTATGGTGTTCTTTGGATGCAACTCAGCATTCTTTGTCCTCCAAACACGACGAGTTGAGTTTTTACCAAAAAGTTATATTTTGGTTTCATCTGACCATATGACATTCTCCCAATCCTCTTCTGGATCATCCAAATGCACTCTAGCAAACTTCAGACGGGCCTGGACATGTACTGGCTTAAGCAGGGGGACACGTCTGGCACTGCAGGATTTGAGTCCCTGGCGGCGTAGTGTGTTACTGAAGGTAGGCTTTGTTACTTTGGTCCCAGCTCTCTGCAGGTCATTCACTAGGTCCCCCCGTGTGGTTCTGGGATTTTTGCTCACCGTTCTTGTGATCATTTTGACCCCACGGGGTGAGATCTTGCGTGGAGCCCCAGATTGAGGGAGATTATCAGTGGTCTTGTATGTCTTCCATTTCCTAATAATTGCTCCCACAGTTGATTTCTTCAAACCAAGCTGCTTACCTATTGCAGATTCAGTCTTCCCAGCCTGGTGCAGGTCTACAATTTTGTTTCTGGTGTCCTTTGACAGCTCTTTGGTCTTGGCCATAGTGGAGTTTGGAGTGTGACTGTTTGAGGTTGTGGACAGGTGTCTTTTATACTGATAACAAGTTCAAACAGGTGCCATTAATACAGGTAACGGGTGGAGGACAGAGGAGCCTCTTAAAGAAGTTACAGGTCTGTGAGAGCCAGAAATCTTGCTTGTTTGTAGGTGACCAAATACTTATTTTCCACCATAATTTGCAAATAAATTCATTAAAAATCCCACAATGTGATTTTCTGGATTTTTTTTCCTCAATTTGTCTGTCATAGTTGACGTGTACCTATGATGAAAATTACAGGCCTCTCTCATGTTTTTAAGTGGGAGAACTTGCACAATTGGTGGCTGACTAAATTCTTTTTCCCCCCCACCTGTTTAACTGCATAGTCATACTGCTTACTAAATATTGTTTGGTAAGGACAAAACATAGCATCCCTGAGGCATTACTGTTTTCAGTGCATCAGAAGCAATCTGCCTTGCTCAATACTGTCTGCCACCACGGACCTTTTATTTTCTCCTTGCAAAAGAATAGGCTGCGTCCCGAATGGTACCCTATTCAAATGTTTAAGTGCACTTGGCAACACTTGCCCCTGTGGACCCTGGTCAAAAGTAGTGCACTATTTAGAGAGAGAATAGGGTGCAATTTGGCACATAGCCTAGTCCTGGGTCTCCATTAGCGATTAAACACTGCAAAAGAGGTAATTTGCAACAGATTTGTACCTCGAGGCCCTAACCATTGTCACCCAATTTCAGCTGTATTATTCTGCACCCCTAGAATCAAGTGACCTGTCCTCTGCCTCCTCTCCCTTTTCTTCTCACATTTCACTCTAAAGAGAGAGGGATAGATGTGGAGAGTCCTGTTTGGGAGTTATTTTGTCCTGGCTGGTGATTACAAAGGCCCCAGATAGTGTGTGTGTGAGTGTGTGTGGTGTGTCCAACTTGAAGTGGTCCTTTTGTTGATGGCGCCACACAGGATGCCCTGCTCTCTCCAAGAAACGGGCAAGTTGTCCTGTCTTCAATAACATCCCTCCCCTGAGGAAAAGTCATTGGCATTTCTAGTTGTTTGTCTGCTCAGTTTTGAGGACTGCTACGTGTTCATCAGTCCCAGTTCTGTTCATTTTGACACTTTGCTGATACCTTGGTGTGTCTGGTTCCTGGAGAGGAAACGGGAAACTGAAATGGATCCCCCTGTAAGGCAGTCATAGGTGTGTCTGTTTGATATTGAGTGTCGGGGACTGAACCTGGCAAGTGCACCGAAACATGAGGCAGATTGATGAGGCATTAAGTGATGTCATTTGGCACAAAATGGCCACCCTGCACCTGAGACTATTTCTCCCAGTTTCCCTAGTGAACACTGATTGATAGGTGTCACAGTGGTGGGAAGGTTCATCCAGAATGCCGCCCATTATCCTGACTAGGAAGAGTTATTCGCCTCAACTTTAGTTTAGCGAAATGGAGGAGCGGGTCAGAGGTATTGAAATAATAAGCAACTGAATATAAAGTTGATATAAACTTTAAAGGCCTCAACTTATTACAAAGTTTCTATTGAATAACTTGAACTATGTTGATTTTTCTGTTAAAAGAAGATAGGTTCATGCCTTGTGGGTATATTTACTGACTGCTATTGAGAGCTACAAGACTGATTAATTGAATGCATGTTTCCAAATCCGAGAGACTAAGTTGTAATAGGTCAACAGGAATATTCCAGATACTTTGAGGGAAGAGGTCTTAAATTGTCAAAGTGTTCTTGTCCGAGCCAATTGAAGGATTAAGCTGGAGGGATCAAGGAGTGTGTGCATGCATGAATCAAAGGCCCTGTTCAAATACACACTCTCTGTTTGGATTTCAAATGAGTGGAGGCATCAACTACTTTGATAATGCATATAGATTTTTTTCTTCTACTTTCACTTTGCGTTTCAAGGACTTTTGCCGAAGTGTAAATATCACTTTGCTACACTTGCAAAAAATATTATAGTATATCTTACGTAATGGCAGATGACAGAGAAAAAATATGCTTTGCTTTTAGATGTCAGGTTCGCTCTTGAAGTGAAAAATATTTGTTTGCAGGTGAAGTTATTCTTTGATTTTGACAAGGCTGCGTTTCTGAAAAACATGTCCTGATCATAAATTAATCTGTTGACAACTGTACAGAGGCGTAGGCAGGAATTGCCATATGGCTGGGCCTGAGTAAAAGTGACTGGGCCAACATTTTCCAGCCAAAATACATCAGTCGTGTAGTCGTGGTGCATGGAGATGTGGGTATACTCTAATTTTGCCCCAACATTTCCCAAACGTCCTGTCTGCCGAATGAAAAGAGCCCTGTGTGAAAAATGCTATGAGAAACAGATGTAGGCTACTCGGAATGACCTAAAATCATGGCAATGCGAAATTCATCCATCATGATATCCAGAATTAAATAATAGGCCTAACCCTTATGGATGATATGTTAGGCTAGATAAGCACAGAGGTAAGAAAATGAACAGATTTCTGTGGTGGTGCGTTACATGAGAACGGGATACTCGAGGAGTTCCTACCCTTCATAGCACCTGAAAGCTTGGATGCTAGTCGCTGCTGATTCATCTCTGTATTGTGCGTTTTGCTAGAGGATATTTATTGGTTACAAAAAAAGGCCTAGGCCACACTCAATTCCATACACCATGGTTTTCACATATTTCTGCCCTAATATTACTACTCTTGTTTAACTTTTCTAGGCTGTAGTCTTTGCTACATGATGTCTGTAAGCCTAGGCTATTTCGTCTATAAGGGAAATGGTGATCACTACCGGATCGAGTCAGGGCCCGGGCCTAATCTTCATAGCCTGTCCCTAAAGCAAAATAAAGAGGCTAGGTTAAACTGTAGAACTCACGAGACATGGGAATAAATGCACAATTCTCGTTTTGAATGCCAATATCAGGAGTCAGAGAACAGAGCAGAGTGCAGAGCTGTCCAGTTCTGACATCTTTGATCCGATTCTCGCAGGCTCAGCCAGCACCGGCCAAGCCACATTACCTGCACATGGTGCTGAATAATAAAGGCCTATGCTATGGTTTCACACTTACACTTTTCAAACCCATATTGCCAAATATTTCACGTGATTTGTGTTTGTGTAGGCTACTTTGTGCATAGCAGTGTTCGAATACCCATACCAACATACTGTATACTACATACTTAATGAGTATATACTACATACTATATACTATTAGTTCATTTTAGTATACTGTAAACGAGAACGGACTCATTTCAGTTGAGCGTACTAGCGCTTCGCCGGTCTACCGGAAGTTGATGCTGTTGCTATGCAACCTCTTGCTAGCTTGTTTCGGGTGTGTTCGTAAATTCAATCTGGAGTGCCAGCGTGTGCTCTGGGTGTAAATCCAGAGCGTTTCGGCTCTAGGAGCGTTCAGATAGCACACTGGACGCTCTGGCCGAGGAGTAGGGTTGATCGGAGCGTTCAACGGCAGTCAAGCACACAAGCTACAGTGCCTTGCAAAAGTATTAACCCCCCTTGGCGTTTTATTTGTATTTTGTTGCATTACAACCTGTAATTTAAATTTATTTTTATTTGGATTTCATGTAATGGACATACACAAAATAGTCCAAATTGGTGAAGTGAAATGAAAAAAATAACTAAACAAAAAATTCTAAAAAATAAATTACGGAAAAGTATGTATTCACCCCCTTTTGCTATGAAGCCCCTAAATAAGATCTGGTGCAACCAATTACCTTCAGAAGTCACATAATTAGTTAAATAAAGTCCACATGTGTGCAATCTAAGTGTCACATGAGCTGTCACATGATCTCAGTATAAATACACCTGTTCTGAAATGCCCCAGAGTCTGCAACACCACTAAGAAAGGGGCACCACCAAGCAAGCGGCACCATGAAGACCAAGGAGCTCTCCAAACATGTCAGGGACAAAGTTGTGGAGAAGTACAGATCAGGGTTGGGTTCCAATTTTTTTGTTGAAACTTTGAACATCCTATGAGCACCATTAAATCCATTATTAAAAAACTGAAAGAATATGGCACCACAACAAACCTGCCAAGAGAGGCCCGCCCACCAAAAGATCCTACATCTGTAGGTAATTACTCTCTCAGTATCCTTAGGGTAAAAGTAAGAGAGAAACCGTTGTGAGTTTGCAGAGAGAGGAAAGCAAACAGTGAATTAGCTTACTTTGATTAATGTTCTTCTATGCTAAAGTCTTTCTTCTCCCTCTCATTCATTATCTCTCTCTCGTTCGTTCTTTCTCCCTCTCCCTCCACCTCCCCCTCTCTCTCTTTCTTTCCTTCTCCCTCTCTCTCACTTTCTCCCTCACTCCCCCTTTTCACTCATCCCATCATTCTCTGTCCCTTCCTCTCTCCATCTTTCTCTCACTCACCCCCTTCAGCTCTCCTTCTAATCATTAGTTTGTGCCACTACACAGCTGCACCACGACATATCACATACAGTGCCTTGCAAAAGTATTCATCCCCCTTGGCGTTTTTCCTATTTTGTTGCATTACAACCTGTAATGTAAATTGATTTTTATTTGGATGTCATACAATGGACATACACAAAATAGTCCAAATTGGTGAAGTGAAATTAAAAAAATAACTTGTTTCAAAGAATTCTGAAAAATAAATAACAGTAAAGTGGTGCGTGCATATGTATTCACCCCCTTTGCTATGAAGCCCCTAAATAAGATCTGGTGCAACCAATTACCTTCAGAAGTCACATAATTAGTTAAATAAAGTCCACCTGTGTGCAGTCGAAGTGTCACATGATCTGTCACATGATCTCAGTATATATACACCTGTTCTGAAAGGTCCCTGAGTCTGCAACACCACTAAGCAAGGGGCACCACCAAGCAAGCGGCACCATGAAGACCAAGGAGCTCTCCAAACAGGTCAGGGACAAAGTTATGGAGAAGTACAGATCAGGGTTGGGTTATAAAAAAATATCTGAAACTTTGAACAGCCACAGAGCACCATTAAATCCATTGTTAAAAAATTGAAAGAATATGGCACCACAAAAAACCTGCCAAGAGAGGGCTGCTCACCAAAACTCACAGACCAGGCAAGGAGGGCATTAATCAGAGAGGCAACAAGGAGACCAAAGATAACCCTGAAGGAGCTGCAAAGCTCCACAGCGGAGATTGGCGGATCTGTCCATAGAACCACTTTAAGCCGTACACTCCACAGAGTGGCCAGAAAAAAGCAACACGTTTGGTGTTCACCAAAAGCCATGTGGGAGACTCCCCAAACATATGGAAGAAGATACTCTGGTCATATGAGACTAAAATTGAGCTTTTTGGCCATCAAGGAACACGCTATGTCTGGCGCAATAGTTATGGGTGAATAGTTATGCACGCTCATATTTTTTGTTTTTTTGTCTTATTTCTTGTTTGTTTCACAATGAAAAATATTTTGCATCTTCAAAGCGGTAGGCATGTTGTGTAAATCAAATGATACAAACCCCCCAAAAAATCAATTTTAATTCCAGTTGTAAGGCAACAAAATAGGAAAAATGCCAAGGGGGATGAATAATTTCGCAAGCCACTGTAACTGGCTAACTTTGGCTAGCTACTTCCAGACACAAATGAGAGAACACCTCACTCTGACCATTTTACTCACCCTAGCAGAGCTAGTTAGGCTGTTTTCATGTTATCCAGAGCATTGGTGACTGTAACTGTGCTGCTGGCAACAATTTAATCACGCTTTTTTTGGTTTATTGACACTAGCCATATTCAATGGGTGTTGAGCATTTGTAAACTCATCAGTTATTCTGCGCTCTGGCACACTCAGACGAGAGTGCTCTGAAATCGGAGTAGATTGCCAGAATTAACAATGTTCATTGAAACACACAATGACTATACCACTTAGCTAAGAATGACGTGAATAATCAAGTCAATAAACATTGGGTAGCTAGTTAGATAGCAGATAGTTAATATACTGCCTGGCAAGTTCGACGTATTAGTAGCCAACTATAACGTTAGGTAACTAGCTAACATACCGGTACATCCTGCTGTAATACTATGCGGTTCATAAGGATAGCGTAGATAACAAATTGGCAGCCAACATAACGTGTAACGTAACTTATTTGAAAAGTCATTACTTTATTACATTGCTCAACATTTTCTTAACATTTGTCATAATTAGTTAAATCAATGTATTTGTATCCGCTCTCGTCGGACTTCGGCTGCATATTTTACGCCATTTTCTTCAAATCTGAAAACGTTGTGTAGACATGCCCATTTTCTGAAGAATTGCATTATAGGCCCTAAAAGCACGGAAATAGTGTCCACTACTTGTATACTTCGTATTTTGGCAAATTTAGTACAACATCCAGGAACTTTTGGCATACTAACTATATCCATATTATGACCAATAAGCATACTATATACTCAATTCATGTCACAAATAGTACGGTTAGTGCGGTTAGTATGAGTATTCGAACACAGCTCATGATTTCTCTATTGTACTACATAATTGACACGGTGTATACCTCCAATACACTACTTTGATACGCATCAGTGGGGATTAAGAAGTGAGTATATGCAATGCCCACTGAAAAAAAACATGAGTATCCCCTCACTGCCCGACATATCTAAGTGAAAATGAGTGCAATCACATTGTATCAGTGGAGACTGCTGAGGGGAGGACGACTCATAATAATGGCAGGAACAGAGCAAATGGAATGGCATCAAACACATAGAAACCATGTGTTTGATACCATTCCACTCTTTCCGCTCCAGCCATTACCATGAGCCCGTTCTCCCCAATTAAGGTGCCACCAACCTCCTGTGCATTACATCATTTAACACATAACACAGCAAATGTCCCTTGACAAACAAGCCCGTTATTATTGCCAATAGGCAGCGCAAGTGCACAACTACACAGCTACCGCTGACAAAACAGGCCGATTGTCTGAGTCCCACAGTAAACAAACATAATACAATACACAACATTTCTACCACCTACATAAAGTATTCAGAGAGAGAGAAGGAGAGAGAGAGAGAGAGAGAGAACAGAGAGAGAGAGAGAGAGAGAGAGAGAGGGAGAGAGAGAGCGAGAGAGAACGAGATTCTACAGCAGCAGACAAGTGCAGTGGTAAAATAGGAGAAAATATACTGTCACAAAATACGGATAATGAATGAAGCGTTCAGTTTGACAGTCCAACCTCATGAAATAAACAACATATTATCAGATCAGATCGACCACTCCCACTCAAAGGAGCGATCTACGAGCACAACAGGTGGATTCAGGACCATGGACAGCGCACCTGCCGGACAGCAGCTCGGCACTAGATTGGAATATGGACAAACAGCTTATTGCACTATTGCACAAGAAATAATATAATGCCCTGAAAGTGTTTTCATTAAGCCCAAAAATGCACACTTTTTGTCATATGAAAACAGCCAAACACAATACAATGCACACACTTTAGGCCTGTATCTCGAACTGTACGGCGGGCATGAAATTAATAGCTTACTTTGAATAAGCAAACGCTACTGTATAGGCATTCAGGCATGAAAACATAAAATCATTAACTATAATACCACGGAGGGTATGAATTAAAAGCTCACTTGAATCAACAAACATAAACCTGGCCTACCAAGGCAGTCATGAAAACATGACATCATCATACATAGCCTAATATCACAGCGGGTATGAATACAATAGCTCACTGGAATCAAACACATACAGTGCCTTCAGAAAGTATTCATATCCCTTGACTTATTCCACATTTTGTTGTGTTACCTCTGAATTAAAAATTGATTAACTATGTTTTTTTTCTCTCTCACCCATCTACACATAATACCCAGTAATGACAAAGTGAAAAAAAGTTTTTTGATTTTTTTTCAAAGCTATTGAAAATGAAATACAACTTTTGACACTACCGGTCAAAAGTTTTAGAGCACCTACTCATTCAAGGGTTTTTATTTATTTGTACTATTTTCTACATTGTAGAATAATAGTGAAGACATCAAAACTATGAAATAACACATATGGAATAATGTAGTAACCAAAAAAGTGTTATATATTTTATATTTGAGATTCTTCAAATAGCCACGCTTTGCTTTGATGACATGCATGGTGTACATGGTATACAGTGTATTCGGAAAGTATTCCGACCCCTTGACTTTTTCCACATTTTGTTACGTTACAGCCTTATTCTAAAATTGATAAAATAGTTTTATTTTCTCATCAATCTACACACAATACCCCATAATGACAAAGCAAAAACAGGTTTTTAGAAATGTTAGCTAAATAAATAAAAACCCGGAAATATCACATTTACGTAAGTATTTAGACCCTTTGCTCAGTACTTTGTTGAAGCACACTTGGTAGCGATTACAGCCCCAAGTCTTCATGGGTATGATGTTACAAACCTGAGCGCACTGGAGCAGGTTTTCAAGGATCTCTCTGTACTTTGCTCCATTCATCTTTCCCTCGATCCTGACTTGTCTCCCAGTCCCTGCCACCTAAAAACATCCCCACAGCATAATGCTGGTCACCCCCATGCTTCACCGTAGGGATGGTGCCAGGTTTCCTCCAGACCTGACTCTTGGCATTCAGGCCAAAGAGTTCAATCTTGGTTTCATCAGACCAGATAATCTTTTTTCTCATGGTCTGAGAGTCCTTTAGGTGCCTTTTTGACAAACTCCAAGTAGGCTGTCATGTGCCTTTTACTGAGGATTGGCCCAGCCAGAGCCCGGACTTGAACCCGATCAAACATCTCTGGAGAGATCTCAAAATAGCTGCTGCGACGCTCCCTATCCAACATGACCGAGCTTGATAGGATCTGCAGAGAAGAATGGGAGAAACTCCCCAAATACAGGTGTGCCAAGCTTGTAGCGTCATACCCAAGAAGACTCAAGGCTGTGATCCCTGCCAAAGGTGCTTCAACAAAGTACTGAGTAAAGAGTCTGAATATTTAAGTAAATGTGATATTTCCGTTTTTTATTTTTATACATTTGCAAACATTTCTAAAAACCAGTTTTTGCTTTGTCATTATGGGGCATTGTGTGTAGATTGATTAGGGGGAAAAAACAATTTAATCCATTTTAGAATAAGGCTGCAACGTAACAAAATGTGGAAAAAGTGAAGTGGTCTGAATACTTACTTAGTGTCGAGGTTGGAGGGAACAATAGTATTGAATACTGAACTGTAGTCAATGAACAGCATTCTCACATACTGTAGGTGTTCCTCTTGTCCTGATGTATTATGGCCGTGTGAATAGTGATGAAAATGGCATCTTCCATGGATCTGTTGGAGCGGTAGGTAAATTGGAGTGGGTCCAGTGTGCCTGGCATGCTGACCTTGATGTGGGAAATGATTTGAAAGAAAACAGTGTCCCTTGTCGAATTGTATTCCAGCCAATAAAACTGTCCATACCACTTCCATGAGAAGTAGTAGTGGTACCATATGATTGCAATATAACCAATTAGATCCCTGGAACCTACTACTGCATTCTTCAACATTTCTGATTAGTCAGGAGACAACACAAACAACAAATGAAATTCATTCATTATTTTATTATATATATATATCTATATCTATATCTATATATATATATATATTTTTTTTTTTTAAGCGATCCTGATTGGGTGGGCCAGTTCAATCTGGCCTGGCCCCACCATGGCTTCGCCTCTGCAACTGTATAAATGAACTGCAAAAATGATTATATATTCAGATTTTAAACCATATTCTCAATTTCTAGCTCTCAGCAGTTAGCAACCCATTTCACATATATCAAGCACACTTTTACAATATACTATCCCTTTGTTAGAAGAGACGTTATGCAAAGCGGGTAAGCATGAAAATCACCATCCATTATTTTGTGAAGTTTACACATTACCCTCTTCATGTCGCTATATAAAACTTCGTACGAACATGAAACATGAAGGATTTTGCCTGCTCATGCTTATGAATGAGGTTTTGAATGTGCAATAATGTTGTTCCTAGGAGATAAATAAAGCAATCTCCACTAATCGTTTTAATAAACCCCTTGGCTCAAGCACACTTCAGGAGTGGTAGCTACTCCTACGTATTGTACCCAGGCTTCATGTTGAGAGGAGCACTTGTACAAACACCACAGGGACTCTCACTATGGTTGAGAAAAGACAGCAGCCACTACATTCTATGCTTGTTATTTCTCTCATATACACCAACCTGAATCATTATGCAATAACTCGAAGAGCCATTTTCTCTGGCACTAACTGACCAGTCATTTAGGATATTATCCATTCGTTTTTGGATTCAAATCCTGCACTTTTAAGAGTCTACTAGGAATTTTAGAGCAGTGTGCCTTATTATGACAATTTAATATAGTCAGCTCACTATAGCAACCGAACATGATTCGTTAGTTGATTGATTGACTATTGATTGACCCATTGGAATGTCTCATCTACGATCTACGGTCCCCTCTATCCTGGGTAGGAACTGTTATGTTAGCTGATGAATGACTGTAAGGAGGCTTGTGATTTCATTACAGTATTGACTATAGCTTCTGGATCAACATAATCCACAAGTGTTAAGGACATTAGATGCAATTGCATTTTGATTGGGTTGATCCTCGTTGATGGACACCCATTCACCCAACCCTGGTTCATCCACCCCGACCACATGACTAATCCCTCTGTGTATCAATCAATTAGTGACCAGTTGAAACTAGTATTTCTCACATATACATTACCACATGTACAACCATTTTAATGTATGTGAAGTTAACATGCTTGGATATTTCAGTTACCTGTATAGCTACAGTGCCTTCAGAAAGTACTCACATCCCTTGACTTTTTTCACATTTTGTTGTGTTATAAAGTGGGATTAGAATGGATTTCATTGTCATTTTCTGTCAACAATCTACACAAAATACTCTGTAATGTCAAAGTGGAAGAACAATTATAACATTTGTAATAAAATACAAATATATCTTGATTAGATAAGTATTCAACCCCCTGAGTCAATACATGTTAGAATCACTTTTGGCAGCCATTACAGCTGTGTCTTTCTGGGTAAGTCTCTAAAAGCTTTCCACACCTGGATTGTGCAGCATTTACCCATTATTATTTTCAAAATTCTTCAAGCTCTGTCAAATTGGTTGTTGATCATTGCTACATCACCACTTTCAGGTCTAGCCATATATTTTCAATTAGATTGAAGTCAAAACTGTAACTCGGCCACTCAGGAACATGCACTGTCTTCTTGGTAAGCAACTCCAGTGTAGATTTGGCCTTGTGTTTTAGGTTATTATGTCTGGTGGAAAGCAGACAACCAGGTTGTCCTCTAGGATTTTGCCTCTGCTTAGCTCCATTCCCCAGTCCTTAACGATTACAAGCATACCCATAACATGATGCAGCCACCACTATGTTTGAAAATATGGAGAGTGGTACCCAGTAATGTATTTGCCCCAAACATAACACTTTTGTATTCTTTGTAGTGACAGGGTTTATTGATACACCATCCAAAGTGTAATTAATAACTTCAACATACTCAAAGGGATTTTCTGTCAGGCTTTTTTTACCCATCTTTTTGACCTTATTTTGCCAGGCAAGTTGACTGAGAACACATTCTCATTTACAGCAACAACCTGGGGAATAGTGGGGATGAATGAGCCAATTGGAAGCTGGGGATGATTAGGTGGCCATGATGGCCAGATTGGGAATTTAGCCAGGTCACCAGGGTTAACACCTCTACTCTTATGATAAGTGCCATTGGATCTTTAGTGACCACAGAGAGTCAGGACACCAGTTTAACATCCCATCCAAAGGACAGCACCCTACACAGGGCAATGTCCCCAATCACATTGGGATATTATTATTTTTTTGACCAGAAGAAAGAGTGCCTCCTACTGGCCTGACAAGACCACTTCCAGCAGCATGTGGTCTACCATCCAGGGACAGACCAGGACCAACCCTGCTTAGCTTCAGAGGCAAGCCAGCAGTGGGATGCAGGGTGGAAGTGGGGTGCACACTTCAATCTACCAATAGGTGCTCTTCTTTATGGCATTGGAAAACCTCCCTGGTCTTTGTGGTTAAATCTGTGTTTGAAATTCACTGCTCGACTGAGGGACCTTACAGATAATTGTATGTGTGAGGTACAGAGATGAGGTAGTCATTCAAATATCATGTTAAACCCTATTATTGCACACAGAGTGAGTCCATGCAATTTATTATGTGACTTGTTAAGCAAATGTTTACTCCTGAACTCATTTAGGCTTGCCATAACAAAGGGGTTGAATATTTATTGACTCAAGATCTTTTCATTTTTAATGAATAAAAAAACTAATTAAAAAAATAACATAATTCCACTTTGACATTATGGGGTATTGTGTGTAGGCCAGTGACAAAAAATCTCAATTTAATTTATTTTACATTCAGGCTGCAACACAACAAAATGTGTAAAAAGACAAGGCTTGTGAATACTTTCTGAAGGCACTTGATAAAACAACATGTTTGGCGTAATCGCCATTAAATCGGGGCATTATCACCAGCATTGATCTGCGGCCAATTTTAACCTCATTAAGCGGCTTCAGACATTTCTAGCCCAAATTGTGAATCAGCAAAAAAAGTGTTGGGTGTGGGGAGGGAAAAACCAATCGCCGCCCGCTGCCCGCCATGATATTCACTCGTTTATGAATCCTCGGAGGGTGTAAAGGTTAAGAACTGTCATCAGATTAGCCATTGATTTCAATTAGTGCTGCCTGCACTAAACAACCTTTGTCTGTCTGCGATCACTGCTCGGGTATTGATTTGCCAGGCTTGTTCCATTACGTTTGATTGCTGCCGGGGCACTGTCAGTTCTGAGAACCTGATTACCGACTTTTCTCGCTCCCCCACATTTCCAACCACCCCTTTTTAGATAGATCCAGTAATAAAGGTGTATAAAGGTTGCTAATAAGGTTAGCCCACGCACTGCTTCCATATTGGTACTTTGAGAGGTCAAACGGAGATATTATGGCTGTGGTAAAGGAAACAAAATGGCTGCGAATGGCTCATTATGAACTGGGTACAGAGAGGCCTGGGTAACTGCAAACAGCACAGTCAGGTCAGACAATACACTATATACACTGGCTGACCAAGAGTAAGGGCACAATACAAAGAGTCTTACAGCAGTGTTATAATAGGACAGTAGTTAGTTCAATTACACCAGTTTGTGATTTCGAAACGCTTTCACAGATAATTCTGATTGCATGTAAAGATTTTGTTGTATTATTGAACAGCAAGGGTAAAACATTTCATAATTTCTCCGGGAGAAAATATACTGATTTCTTTTCCCACACAAACTGAAGTAAATTCATTGGGCCCCCACACTGATCTACAGTACATCAATATTTTAGCCTATTCCACCATAGTCTATACTCAGTGGCAGCCATGCTAGTACAGGGCATTAAAATTGGAACTGAGCCTCGTCTCAAAATAGCTGCATCGCTACAAATGTCATCACCCCTTCGCTTGCTTAAATTAAACGTGTTTCAGGCAATTAATGTCCTATAAATGCCTATTACCATCCTGACGCTTGGAAGTTATGGAGTTTCTTGAAACTTTTAAATTAGTTTATTGATCCTCTTTGTTCTACCTTGACCCCCTTATCTCATCAAAATACGTGTTTTCTTGAAAACATTTTTTATTTGTTATGCGACGGAAATTGGTTAATTGAATGTAATTGTAATTATTATTTACTTGTCTGATGTATTTATCTAAGTTAACGATAATTTTATTAAGTTCAGCAAATGGTAGATGTTATCTGTAGAAGTGTATATGAAATAATTTGTTTTTACTCTGTGATCTGTACCACAGTGTTACATACACCAAGTGAATCACTAATTAAGGCTTTAAGACTTCCAGCAAATGGTTTTTACATTGGCAGAACACTTTAGCGGAAGAGGATTTTTTTTTGTCAGACCACACTCCCACTCATTCCCCCAAAATAGAAGCATTACTGTCATTTATAAGTGTTCAAGGCTTCACACATTTCCTAGCCACCCAAAATCAATACTAGAAAGTTGCTAATTGGCCAGTAATTTTAGAATTTCCAGGTGGGCATTCAGAGAAGACAAGTTCTGTTTGTACTGTATAGAATTAATCAAGAGAATCTTCAATTTTCCTTTGATCGTTATTTAAGGACCCATGAATTCCAAATAAAAAGGAATACTTCCTACATGGCTGCTCATTGTTGCCCGTTGTCAGGGTTGAGTATAGAGGTGGTGTAGAATCAGGCGCAGGACACACAGAGGTTACGAACAGCGTCTTTAGTAAAGTCCAAAATGAGCCAAACACGGCAACAGGCTACAGGCGAACTTTACGCACAACAGTAAAGTATGCTAAGGCGCACAAAGTGCGGAACTCTCTCTCAAAACACAAAGAGAACAGAAAATGTCGAACTAGCACACAACGTGACACGGAAACAATTACACACAACACCTGGCCAAACTCAAGAGAACTAAATAGGACACCTAATAAACACTAATAAGGAACAGGTGTAGCAACACAGACAAAACCAATCAAACATAGAAACATAGAACGGTGGCAGCTAGTACTCCGGAGACGACGACCGCCGAAGCCTGCCCGAACATGGAGAAGGCGCAGCCTCGGCCGAAACCGTGACACCCGTTCACTGGGCTCTCATTTGAACTAATTATTTGCTAAAGAGAAGTCCGGGTGAGGCATGAAGAATATGAATCAATTACGATATTTCTCAGCTTTCGCTTTTGATAAAGAACAAGAAACCACTAATGAGCTAGTCTGGAATCCCTGGAATCGCTGGGAATCCATGGTGGGTCAGTGTCTTTTCTCTTCTGAGGTCTGGCATAACACAAAGAGACAGTTCAAAGCTCCTCCATAGCTCAAAGCCATTTAGTAGCCTCCAATCCCTTGCACAGATAAAGAGGACAGTAATTAAAATAGAGAGGGATAATCAGGTTTTTTGACATGTATCTTTTTATTTTATTCTCTGCAGGCCATGGCGTTGTAGAGGACAGAGGACATTATCTAGATTCTAGGCTACTACTGTACTGTGTAACAATGCTGTTTTCCATTTTTGAGGCTGGGTGAAGGTGATTAAGATGATTACATTTCTAGGGTTACATGATTCCTCTTGTGTATAACTGTACTGGACAGTCCATGTCTTATACATCTAATGAATAAGGTCCTGCTTTGAAAGGCCTCCATGACAGAGGAGGATGCCACATACCTGTTACACCAGAGGACTGTCAGGTCCCCCGCTTAATCGATATCATTGCGACGATGGAAGAAATATGAATGTTTTTCATCCATATTAAAAGTCCTCTCTGTAGCTCCCTTTGGAGGAGTGTTTCACCCCTTCAACTCTGCGGAGGGAGAGTGGTTAGAATTCTGTGTGATAGATTACAAGGCTATAATCTCGCCTCTTGAAAGGCACACAGTGTGGTAGGGATGGGATGCCACGGTGGTAGATAAAAGGATCTTAATGTCTAGTGCATGGTGCTGATTTAAATATAAGCAATGCTAAAACACAAAGTAGACTAGAGAAGAGTTGAGGAATATTTAAACAATTCAAATATGAGCAATGCATAGCCAATCCCAATGCGACCAGTTTCGGCCCAGTTTGGGAAACATATTTGATATAAATGTGTTTTTTAAATATATGAATAAGACTAGGTTGGCTCTGTCTTATGGTTAAGTAATGAATTAATACTGAGTGTAGTTAATTACAATAAATGTAGTCCATGTTTTATGCACAAGGGTAAACAGAGGAGCAGATTATACAGTATATAAAAAATTAATCTAACTATAGTAGCTTTTTAGATCTTTTTAGATCTTAGTGTTAGATCTTGATCCCCTGTAGCTCAGTTGGTAGAGTATGGCGCTTGCAACGCCAGGGTTGTGGGTTCGTTTCCCACAGGGGTCAGTATGAAAATGTATGCACTCACTAAGTATAAGTCGCTCTGGATAAGAGTGTCTGCTAAACGACTAAAATGTAAATGTAAATCATATTAATATACTGGCTCTATGTCTTAGGCACTGATTGAAGATTAAATTAACATTAACTAAAATTAGCTCTCTATATTGTCTTAAGTCTTCACAAGGTTTTCACACACTGTTGCTGGTATTTTGGCCCATTCCTCCATGCAGATCTCCTCTAGAGCATTGATGTTTTGGGGCTGTCGCTGGGCAACACAGACTTTCAACTCCCTCCAAAGATTTTCTATGGGGTTGAGATCTGGAGACTGGCTAGGCCACTCCAGGACCTTGAAATGCTTCTTACGAAGCCACTCCTTCGTTGCCCGGGCAGTGTGTTTGGGATCATTGTCATGCTGAAAGACCCAGCCACATTTCATCTTCAATGCCCTTGCTGATGGAAGGAGGTTTTCACTCAAAATCTCACGATACATGGCCCCATTCATTCTTTCCTTTACACGGATCAGTCGTCCTGGTCCCTTTGCAGAAAAAACAGCCCCAAAGCATGATGTTTCCACCCCCATGCTTCACAGTAGGTATGGTGTTCTTTGAATGCAACTCAGCATTCTTTGTCCTCCAAACACGACGAGTTGAGTTTTTACCAAAAAGTTATATTTTGGTTTCATCTGACCATATGACATTCTCCCAATCCTCTTCTGGATCATCCAAATGCACTCTAGCAAACTTCAGACGGGCCTGGACATGTACTGGCTTAAGCAGGGGGACACGTCTGGCACTGCAGGATTTGAGTCCCTGGCGGCGTAGTGTGTTACTGATGGTAGGCTTTGTTACTTTGGTCCCAGCTCTCTGCAGGTCATTCACTAGGTCCCCCCGTGTGGTTCTGGGATTTTTGCTCACCGTTCTTGTGATCATTTTGACCCCACGGGGTGAGATCTTGCATGGAGCCCCAGATTGAGGGAGATTATCAGTGGTCTTGTATGTCTTCCATTTCCTAATAATTGCTCCCACAGTTGATTTCTTCAAACCAAGCTGCTTACCTATTGCAGATTCAGTCTTCCCAGCCTGGTGCAGGTCTACAATTTAGTTTCTGGTGTCCTTTGACAGCTCTTTGGCCATAGTGGAGTTTGGAGTGTGACTGTTTGAGGTTGTGGACAGGTGTCTTTTATACTGATAACAAGTTCAAACAGGTGCCATTAATACAGGTAACGAGTGGAGGACAGAGGAGCCTCTTAAAGAAGAAGTTACAGGTCTGTGAGAGACAGAAATCTTGCTTGTTGGTAGGTGACCAAATTATTTTCCACCATAATTATTTTCCACCATAATTTGCAAATAAATTCATTAAAAATCCTACAATGTGATTTTCTGGATTTTTTTCCTCAATTTGTCTGTCATAGTTGACGTGTACCTATGATGAAAATTACAGGCCTCTCTCATCTTTTTAAGTGGGAGAACTTGCACAATTGGTGGCTGACTAAATACTTTTTCCCCCACTGTAGTGCAAGAGCCCTTTGGGCCCAGGTCAAAACTAGTGTACTAAATTGGGAATATGATGCCATTTGGGACTCAGATGAGGATTTCTAGGACTAGGAGATAAAGGAGGCCAGATTTACAGCATAAGCTTGCCAGTCCCAACTTTCAGCCTTTTTCAGTAGATCTGAAGGATTAGCTGACAGCTAACGCATCTGCTCAGACATGACTACATCTATGACTACATCTGTATGGAATCAATATCTCATACTTTTGTGAAATTGAATTTCGGAGCGAGTATGGAAGAGATGCTGAGCCGGGCCAGTTATTGGAGAACTTAGAGAATGTGATTTCACCCACAAAGGTGTTGGAAGAATGAAGGTTCTTGTGTCTGTTCATTATTTCTATCGCCTTATGAAAACATGCTTAGCATTTTAACTGGATAATCACCTTTGTAAGAGATAGCATGCTAAACAGGTATTAATTGTTGAAAAACGATTCCATATGTTCCCATGCTGTTCTTGACTAGGTATAGGTACAGTATAGGCACTGTATTTTTTAAAATATTATTCCAATACAATCTATGCAACAGTACAATACAATAACACCTACATCATCACAAACTTCATACTGAATACTAATAGACCTGTATACCAAAACACATACTGTAACAGCCATTCCATTTCATGTTTTTGGATACAATTGTGCAGGTTCCAAAGACACACAAAATAGACAAGGAGTGCACATTCACAGCTCTGAAAGATAAGCATTTGCGCTTTCTTTCCCCAGTAGGACAAAAACGACATGAGAATCCTCTCAGACTTCTAATCAGCGCAGTAGCTTTGCTCTCTGCATGGAAAACACTTGGGCAGAGAGATCTACTTGTAAGAAGAGTGGATTCTTAGATCATAGATACACATATGCTATCTTAATTTGATCACTCTCTCTGTTGTCGCAACGCAGGAAATGCAAACTTGTAGTGTATTCAAGGTTTAAAAAGGCTTCTAAAGTTTGTAATTTCCACTTTAAAATGTCAGACTTGATTTGCCCTCACAAAAAATGCATCAACCCCTCGAAAATGTCCATTAATTATAACCCACATAATAATTCAAAATTCCTGTTGTTGCAGGATTATTTTCCTGCTGTGAGAAACTGGTCAAATTAAGACATACTACGTCTGTAAAATACGCCTAATCAATACAATTATCAGCAAACTCTGAAGCATTGTTGCTATACAGTCTGTCGATGTTGATCCAGGTAGAGCCCCAGCATATGTTACAAAACATGCCAGCCAGCCTGTGAATAAATCTACTCTTGCCATGTCTTAGGGTCCTAGGCCTGCCTAGCTACACCTTAACCCAGTGTTTCCAAACCCTGGTCCTCACGTACCCCCAACTGTACACATTTTTATTGTAACCCGGGACAAGCAAACCTGATTCAACTTGTCAGCTAATCATCAAGCCCTCAAAGAGTTGAATGAGGTGTGTTTGTCAAGAGCTACAACAAAACGTTATACTGTTGGGGGTACTCGAGAACCAGGGTTGGGAAACACTGCCTTAACCTGTCTGAATGTGTGCATTTAGCGTTGTATTTAATCATACATAATTTCTCTATCTCATTTGGGTTTTCTGAATACCAGTATACAATAGGAGAACAGGGCTATACATTTTGTTCAACAAGTGACTTAGTTTGACAACATTTGCCCTTGTAAATACATCTATAATGAATTCACATTGCACAAAAATTTCCTTGCACAACCCCCCCTGTAAGTGCTAACCAACTGCTGATTTGTAATTCTAATACAAGGCGGAAAAAAGCAGGGTTGTTTTCTTGTGCGAGGTCTAGCTGGAGCAACTATGATTTAGTTTGCTCTGATACCTACCTCATTATAACGACAGCAGCTCTTGCAAAACAACAGGGAATACCGTCACCTAACTATTAACTCCAATTAGTAATTTCATGCAGACTTCTCAAGGCTATAACAGCCATATTCATATCAGAGCATCTAGATCCATTTAACCAGCAAAATCATCAACATACGCTCATACAATGTGTTACATACAGTGGGGAGAACAAGTATTTGATACACTGCCGATTTTGCAGGTTTTCCTACTTACAAAGCATGTAGAGGTCTTCAACTGTGAGAGACGGAATCTAAAACAAAAATCCAGAAAATCACATTGTATGATTTTTAAGTAATTAATTTGCATTTTATTGCATGACATAAGTATTTGATACATCAGAAAAGCAGAACTTACTATTTGGTACAGAAACCTTTGTTTGCAATTACAGAGATCATACATTTCCTGTAGGTCTTGACCAGGTTTGCACACACTGCAGCAGGGATTTTGGCCCACTCCTCCATACAGACCTTCTCCAGATCCTTCAGGTTTCGGGGCTGTCGCTGGGCAATATGGACTTTCAGCTCCCTCCAAAGATTTTCTATTGGGTTCAGGTCTGGAGACTGGCTAGGCCACTCCAGGACCTTGAGATGCTTCTTACGGAGCCACTCCTTAGTTGCCCTGGCTGTGTGTTTCGGGTCGTTGTCATGCTGGAAGACCCAGCCACGACCTATCTTCAATGCTATTACTGAGGGAAGGAGGTTGTTGGCCAAGATCTCGCGATACATGGCCCCATCCATCCTCCCCTCAATACGGTGCAGTCTTCCTGTCCCCTTTGCAGAAAAGCATCCCCAAAGAATGATGTTTCCACCTCCATGCTTCACGGTTGGGATGGTGTTCTTGGGGTTGTACTCATCCTTCTTCTTCCTCCAAACACGGCGAGTGGAGTTTAGACCAAAAGCTCTATTTTTGTCTCATCAGACCACATGATCCACTCTGGATCATCCAGATGGTCATTGGCAAACTTCAGACGGGCCTGGACAAGCACTGGCTTGAGCAGGGGGACCTTGCGTGCACTGCAGGATTTTAATCCATGACGGCGAAGTGTGTTACTAATGGTTTTCTTTGAGACTGTGGTCCCAGCTTTCTTCAGGTCATTGACCAGGTCCTGCCGTGTAGTTCTGGGCTGATCCCTCACCTTCCTCATGATCATTGATGCCCCACAAGGTGAGATCTTGCATGGAGCCCCAGACCGAGGGTGATTGACCGTCATCTTGAACTTCTTCCATTTTCTAATAATTTTGCCAAAAGTTGTTGCCTTCTCACCAGGCTGCTTGCCTATTGTCCTGTAGCCCATCCCAGCCTTGTGCACGTCTACAATTTTATCCCTGATGTCCTTCCACAGCTCTCTGGTCTTGGCCATTGTGGAGAGGTTGGAGTCTGTTTGATTGAGTGTGTGGACAGGTGTCTTTTATACAGGTCATGTGTTCAAACATGTGCAGTTAATACAGGTAATGAGTGGAGAACAGGAGGGCTTCTTAAAGAAAAACTAACAGGTCTGTGAGAGCCGGAATTCTTACTGGTTGGTAGGTGATCAAATACTTATGTCATGCAATAAAATGCAAATTAATTACTTAAAAATCATACAATGTGATTTTCTGGATTTTCTGGTCTCTCACAGTTGAAGTGTACCTATGATAAAAATTACAGACCTCTACATGCTTTGTAAGTAGGAAAACCTGCAAAATCGGCAGTGTATCAAATACTTGTTCTCCCCACTGTATGTAAGACAGGATAAAACAATGTTCTTCCCTTGCTCCTTTGGTCCCCGCTTGTCACAGAAATGATTATCTCTCACACTAATAGCATAAACAGTGGGGGTTCCCCGCTTCATTTGCTCAATGACGGAGGACAGTAATGCGCCTTATTCAATTTTCCAGCGTTTTGTACAGTACATTAAGGCTGCGGGTTGCGCTTCAGCCTCTTTATCAATGTTCTTGGACATTATGAAGGTCCACATTTGTAGTGTTAATGTCTTTATGATAAACTCTACCACCCTGTAAATCTTTAACCTTGTAAACTGGAGCAAAAATAAATCCAACATGTATTGGCATTCATCAATCCAATCTAATTCTGATGAACAATTTTTTATTACTGGATTACTATGTAACAACATATTACTGGAGTAGTCACACAGTTATTGCACAGGTACACGATCAACTGAATGTAAAGTATAAAATAAACGTAATGTAAAGGTATAAGATAAACTTAATGTAAAGGTAAAGGATAAACTTAATGTAAAGGTAAAATATAAACTTTATGTAAAGTTATAAGAGAAACTTAATGTAAAGTTCTAAGAGAAACTTAATGTAAATGTATAAGATAAACTTAATGTAAAGTGTTACCCAATAGCATCATAGTTTTCACATGTTTTCATATGCTAATTAGGAACCATGGCAAGAAGCCTACATAGCTCTCAAGGCTTTTCACTGATGAATAAATGACAACAATTCTGCCGTTCCCTTCAAAATCCCCCGCAATACCTTCATTCACCCCCTTCCCCTCTTTCGCCTGTGAGTTGTGTGTGCAGCAAAGGGCCCATAATTGACTTCCTTCTTGTCTTATTAAAGGGGAACGCGCCAGGATAGATCCCCTAAGCCTTTCCTCTGGCCTTTATTAGAATCTTGAGCAAACACAAGCCACACAGAGACGGATAAACGGTTTTATACCTAGCCCTTTCCTGCAATCAAATGACCTAGTGGCCTCATGGGTGGAAGGTTATTCATATTTTTCATAACTTCATAATGAATAAACATAATATATAATTAAAATTCATTAAAAAACGCTGAAAATCTGGTGTTTCTATGTCAAAGAGTTTAGTTATATTTCAGTCTTATACAAAGTGTAATATTGGGATGCAAACTCAAAACTGAATACATTTCAACGCTATATCTGACATGGTACAGGTGTCTTCTTTTTTTAAGCCCATAACCACATGTGTGAGGTGTATACATTTGTTTCAAAGTAGATTTGTTTAGCCCCAGCAAGAAACACTCTGTGTGACTCTGATTTAGCCAACTGCAGTAAAAGGTTAATGGCTCCTCTTATCAAGGTGTTTTTATTTTCTCTGTTGTTCATTAAGGGTAAATACTGCTTATGCATTATACAACAAGACTTAGAAGATGTTAATAGGACTCGTTATGTGAGAGATCAATGAATTATTGCAGTAAATTGACAGAAATAACAACAAACGTACAAACACTGCATTCCTTTCAGTTATATTATGCACATTGTCATTGATTCAATCATTAACTTCATTTTTGGGATGATAAATGCAATTACAATTGGATTTGTGGCTGTTTCACCCATATTATCTGTCAATGTTAAATCAAATATCAGCAGTTTTGAAGGCCTTATCGTGTCTTGGGTTAGTTGCTCCGTCTATCCTTCACATTAATCTCTCTGCCCCAAATCGAAGTCTAACTGTCATCCAAAATACTCAGCTCACATTTCATGTCAAGATTCTGAACTTGGGGCCTATTGTTCCTATCCAAAAATGTTGATTTTTGGAGCATTTTCTTTCTACTTCCTCCTTCTGTTCTCTTGTTCTGTCTTGAGGCTTCTTACAGTTTTTCTCAATTGCTAAAACACTAAACCCTATTGTCTGAACCAAATACTCAGTTGCCTGAACCCACTGATTGAATCAATCACTCTTTTGGCAAAACCATAAGCACTTTTCACCTGTTTAGACATAACTTGCCAACACATTTTCATTGTGATGCACCCGTGCTGCATAATGGTGAGCACAGGTGACAAAAGTCAAACACAATTAGAGCACAGGTGTCACCACTTGAACACAACAACTCAAAATTGATCACACTTGTGGCTAATGATGTGAGGGAACATATACAGTAAGCCAGTTCAGAGAGCACTGGTTTGTGAGGCCCTACAATGGATAGAAATCTGAGAGGAAGAGTTCGTGTGAGAGGAGGTCGAGGTGGTCGAGGTGGTCGAGGTGGTCAGCGAAGACAAAGAACAGTAATATCTGATGAAATCAGAGCTACTGTGATTGACCATGTTCTTGTCCATGGTATGAGCATGAGGGAGGCTGGACAAAGGGTACAACCAAACATCAGTAGATTCACTGTGTCCACCATAATCCGAAGATTTAGAGAAGAGAACAGGTAATTACCTTTTTTTTGACATTATAGTACAGTATGTAAATGTTGACAGCAATTACTGTATGACATACTATATACTGTACCACAGTATACTGTAAGTAAATATATGTTTCAGTACATCACTGTACCAATGTACTGTAGTATTGTAATGGAGGGTTGGTCTAACTGTTTGTAGGCCTAGTATTCCATGTATATTTTTTGTAACTCCATGTTCTCTTTTTGTAGAATTGAAAGACTGCCACATGGGGGTGGGAGGACAGGTATGTTCTCCCCACACTAAGAGACCCTAATTGTTGATATGGTCCGTGAGAACAATGCCATTAAACTGAGCGAAATTCAGCAGAAGATCATTGAGGACCATTTAAATTTTGAGGGTATCAACAGTGTCAGCCTCTCTACTGTTGATCGTGTCCTCAAGCGCAACAGACTGCGCATGAAACAGCTATACAGAGTGCCCTTTGATCGCAACTCAGACAGAGTCAAAGAGCAAAGATTCCAGTATGTACAGGTTGGCATATATCCAGACACATTCAATGTTGATTACTATAAGTAGTGATTTACTGTAGTGGCCTAAATCACTTTTTCCGTATCACTTACAAAACTATATCTATTTCTACAGAGGGTTTTTCAACTGGATGCAATGGAAAGACCCCATCAATACATCTACATGGATATAGGGTGAATGCATCAATTTGTGAGTCGCTCTGGACTAGAGCGTCTGCTAAATGACGTAAATGTGCCCTTGAGCAAGGCACTTAACCCTAATTGCTCCTGTAAGTCGCTCTGGATAAGAGCGTCTGCTAAATGACTAAAATGTAAATGTAAATGAAGCTGGGTTTAATCTCACCAAAAGGAGAAGGAGAGGCCGTAATGTGATTGGCCATCGGGCCATTGTTGGTGTTCCTGGGCAGCGTGGTGGCAATGTCACATTATGTGCTGCCATCAGCAATCATGGGGTTGTCCACCATCATGCCAACCTGGGGCCCTACAACACTCACCAGCTCCTCATTTTCCTCAATCACATGCGAGATGCTTTGTTAGGGCAGCAGGATGAGCATCCCATCTATGTTGTTGTTTGGGACAATGTGAGTTTTCACAGAGCCCTCCAGGTTAGAGAGTGGTACAATATGAACCAAGGTTTTATCAATCTTTGCCTTCCACCGTACTCCCCTTTCCTAAACCCCATTGAGGAATTCTTCTCCTCATGGCGGTGGAAGGTATATGAACGCCAACCTTACACCAGGGTAAATCTCCTGCAAGCCTAGGGACTTGCCTGTGGTGACATTGGTGTGGAGGCATGCCAAGCCTGGATACGGCATGCCAGGGGTTTTTTCCCCCGTTGCCTGGCCAGACAAAATGTGGCCTGTGATGTGGATGAAGTCCTGTGGCCTGACCCAGTACGGAGACATGATGCTGTGGCTGAGTAATGCACTTATTTGTATATGAACAATGTGAACAATACACATTTATTTCTCCAGCTTCATGTCCTGAGCATTGTGTTTTCTATTTTTCTACGTAGTGTTTAGTGACTGTTCAGTGGTGTTTTTTATTTTGATTGACTCGGGGCACGATTTGACAACATAGTTCAGTTTTGAGCACAGATTGAACTGTTTTGAGGTGAAAGTTTGGTTTTGCAAGAAGAGTCTGAGGTTTTGTGAATGTAGCTTGAAAATTGGGTTTTGTGTTCACAGTTAAGAGAAAAGGAGAGCAGCTTTCAAGAAATGTGTCTTAGCAATCGAGAAAAACTGTAATGCAGCAGTGATTTGTGAGGTCCACAAAGAAAGACAGGGTTGATGGACTCACAGCAGCCACCCTACTCTAACTTCCTTCTGGTTCAGTAAAGCGTGTTGGTTTAACAAGTTCATGACATCCAATGTTCAAGAATTTAATCCCTCCGGGGAGGCAACAGAAATATCAAAACCGTTCCCTGTTGCTGCCGTTGTGTGTGTCTTGCCTCACCCACACACACAGATGAGCGCATGCACGCACGCACTACAGCACTTCTCTGCCAACAGTAGAGAGGCAGTACAGTAAGCAATCTTAACTGAACCCCCCTCCCCTCCAACGCTCTTGGCTGCGCTGGCTGATTTCTACTTCATGGGCCCTATTTAAAATAACGCTGACGTGCTAACAAATCTGACAATTAGCTCTTTTTCTGTTTTAATAACTCCGCTGCAGTAACAATGAGTTCATATTTCCTTCTACTCCACCACACGCTGAGGTGGAGGGTGGGGACCTGAAGAAGAAGACGGCCTTGGAGAAGAGTTAATATGTGCAATTACCACAGCTTCGCTCTTTGACAGGTGTTTTTTAAACATTGCCTGTGAGAAAGTCCCTATACATAGCAACGTACTGTACAGAACATGTCACCCACCACACTATTAGCAGTGCAAAGCCTTTCTACAGTGTCAGTGGCCATTGTTAACAATGTTTACTTTACATTTTAGTAATTTAACAGCCACTCTTATCCAGAGCGACTTACAGTAGTGAGTGCTTACAGTAGTGAGTGCATACCTTTTCATACTGGTCCCCCGTGTGAATCAAATCCACAACCCTGGCATTGCAAGTGCCATGCTCTACCAACTGAGCCACATGGGACCATATCTGATTTTCATGAAAGAGCAAGGGATCTTGTATTAACATGCCCTCAGCCTGGCCTACTGTGGAGGTATATTCTCTTTATGTACTGACTACTGGAGCCTAGTCATCCTTCCTTACATTCATTTGACTCCCTGTGCTACAGCAAATTTGTGTTTGCATTATCGTTGCGGATCTGGACTTCTGCGAGGGATTGCCGACAAAGGCATTCAATTATCTTGACGAGGGAATATTTAGTGTTCGTTGCAGACCCAGTTGAATGGACCGGGTCCTTTTGAAGAGAAATCCTTCACAAGTGGTGCTACTGTCTCTATGCCTCAGTGTCTCCTTGTGTGTCTGAATGCACCGTCTCCCCGCTTGGTATTTTTATTAACTAAAATTAGGTTTCTGACACTCCGAATATAAGCAATAATTGAAAACCGTCTTCGAAGAGGTTTCTTGCAACGTTGTGCAAAAATGACTAGGTTGTAGGCCTACAGCGTCACTCTCTAACAAAAGGGTATTGTGCTAATGCATCTAAGCTACAAAAGGCACATTATAATATTTATGATTTTATCAAATTAGGCAGAGGCATGCCATTGGCTCTTGGCAACGGTTGCTGTGCTTCTTTCTTACTGACACATGCTAATTTCTGTAATTGTGTGAACGGAACAAGACCATTAATGGGCATTCATTTAAAAAACAAATTAATATATTTTTTATGTAGTACCTTCCCCAATAAGATATTTGAATTTGTCAAATGTTCATTTCAGTTTATGTGACTGGGAGCACCCTCAGCCTAGCATATTCCACTTTATATCAAGTTACCCTACACCTGTGTAGTTACACTGTAATTAGTCTAGTAATAACATGTTAATAACTGTGACTTTGTCATGAGGTTCTGTTCACATTATGTGCATAATGCAGTAAACTATTGGTGAATATCTGATTTTCCATGCCACCTCCACATTTACAAATGTAACTTTCCCATATATAGTCTTCAAATACTCAGTATAGTAACCATTCATAAGATACCAAGACCGAAGACCAAATAATACAACATAAGAGCTCTGATGATACAACCGGGAGAGTACTTTTTCAAGGACAACATAAAACATATTTCATTTACAACACAGCCTCCTGTAGCTCAGTTGGTAGAGCATGGCGCTTGCAACGCCAGGGTGGTGTGTTAGATTCCCACGGGGGGCCAGTATGAAAAATGTATGCACTCACTAACTGTTAGTCGCACTGGATAAGAGCGTCTGCTAAATGACTTAAATGTTTTTAAAGTGTATATTAAAGGTATAAACTAATCCAATCCTAACAGATATTTCAATAGACGTCACACCCTCAAAGAGCCTGTGTTCGGTTTTGATGCTGAAAATAATTTATGAATAATATGCCAGTGCAACCTTGATGTGTTGGCCATGTAGATTGTTTCAAAGAGGGTTTTGAGCTAAAGCTCAGTTTTTTCTTTCTGAAGGCAATTTCGTTGTTAAGAATCTCCTCATCGACAAGCTAATAGTCAACAGTGTCAGTGTAGTTGTCGGGCTTGAGATAAAAGGAAGAGGACATGTAACTGGTCACTGGTGATGACTTCAGAATCACTCGGTCTCTGATATCCGTACTAGGTCATGTAAGGTGCTTAATGCAGTTGTATACCAGCATTGCCTGCAAATGTGTTACCCAAAAGTTAGGCTATACTTTACAAAGCGAGTGTTACCTAAATTACTTTTCATCAATGAATTCTCAACTTATGTCACTTAAAACCATTTTAAATGCCTTCAATCTTAATCAGCAAAGTGGTCCGTCAAGGAGCAGGAAAATCGTATCTTTCACACACAAGCAATAAATTATGTCGACTAGTCTAGTGGCTGTATTAATATTGGCAGACGAAGGTGAAAGCGCTTTTGAGACTAAAGAAAAAAAAACATCTCTCAAGAGTGTTATTGTCCGTGACAACTAATCTCTATGCATCTCTATGCATTATTAAGAGACTAAACCAGAGAATGATCGAGAGGAAGAAGAGAGAGAGAGAGAGAGAGAGAGAGAGAGAGAGAGAGAGAGAGAGAGAGAGAGAGAGAGAGAGAGAGAGCGGAAGGAAGGAAGAAGAGATTCAAGCCGATGCAAGCCATGGCCCCATATTTTGATCTAGAGGACTTGTGTCAAAAGCGGTGACATAAATGATGTATCTCGCAGGGCCCATCAATAACTCCCAAAGAGCTCCTAATGGAGGTATAAAACTGGACAGATAAGAAGTTTGGCCAGGAGCATCCATAAATCACCGGCTCAGAATGACCTATATAAAAGTGGCCGTGACAGGCACACATAAATTACAAATGGATACTGTATTATAAGAAGTATTACTATTATTTTAATTTTCTAGGCACCATGGACACCTTGAGTACATATAATATATTAAATATTCGGATAAAGTGCTGCGGTTTACAGCACATTAGGGCAATGTGATTTACAGTACAGAGTCAATATTGTCAGCAATTGAGGCTTATGCTATAGTGATTGATTTGTCCTATTAATATCAACACTAACGTTTTCATTTATGGTGTCAGATACCTGTTTTTGCATGACCATTATCTCTGGGCAACTTCCTTGAACAACTATATGTCTGGTTTACCAAATACCAAATATCCTTTGTACAAGGTTTTTTAACTAACTAAACTAACTAAGTAACTAACTAACTAACTTACTAACTAATCCCTGTTGTTTACGTGTGACTGTACTTGTTTGATTAATCAGCCAATACAGTTTGATGAGTGAGGAACAGAAACATTTCCATCATGACCTTGAAAAGATAATGACTTTGCGGTTTAGAGTTGAATCCCTGGGGGATACTCCATTTTGGGGCTCCAACCCTATTTGACATATGAGGTATATTATCACCTACCTCTTCAATATAACAAGAAAATGACCTTTCAACATAACATAGAGTTGGAGATGAGAATGAACTCATCGAAGATGAATTGCAAAACCATGTACACTGCCTTCGTACATCAAACTTCACATCTTGCCTCAAGCCACCTTTCCAAACCCCAGACAAAATTATGTCTGAATCTCCACTGTAGAGCCAAACATGGAATGAATGCCATTTGTGATGAAATTCTACATGATCGGTTTGATCTCACAGTGCATTACTTCCCTGTTCTTTTAATCTTTCATCAGCATCAACCTCTTGAAAAGCTCCAACTGTACTGTCCCAATCACTATTACTGTAATGAAGAATGCTCCAGCTGCCCCATTTATGACTAGAGCCTAGCCTACATCAGCAGTATGGAACCGAGTCAGACAGTAGTTGCAGTGAAGCCTTTAATGCTTCCTACTCCTGAATAAATGTCTGTTTTTAGGTAGCAAGGCTCATTTCCCAAAGACGTCAGGTAGAACGTTTTGGATGGTCCAAAACTTCTAACAAACCCTCTCTTCCCCATTCAACGCATGATAAGATGTCTGGGATTTGCAGGAAATTCAGCTGAACTGCAAACTTGCATCATTTCCCCGTCCTCTAGCATAGGCCCGGTAATCAAGTGAAACTGGTTGAGACAGCTCTTCCACCTTGCATTGCTAACAGAGCTGAATGAAAGAGTTCTGGCCACTGACTGGTGGGTGAAGTAGTTTGTCCCGTTCTGTAACAAGTTCTGTCCAACGCTTGAGCAATGGGAAAGGCAGCTGCCTTTGCCTCACTCACCACAGAGAATGAGAGAGATGGAGAGACTGAATGAGTGAGAGGGAGAATGAGAAGAGAGAGAAGGAATGACAGACAGAGAGAGAGAACAAGACATAACACTAGAGAGAGAGAGTTAAAGAGACAGAGCAAGAGAAAGGATGAGAGCGAGAGAGAGTCAAAGAGAGAGAGAGAGAGACAGAGAGAGAGAGAGAGAGAGAGAGAGAGAGAGAGAGAGAGAGAGAGAGAGAGAGAGAGAAAGAGAGTGCAAGAGAGATAGTGCATGAGAGCTGAAAATCATTTAAAGCTAAATGCCAACTAAGAATAGACTTTGAATCAATCAAGCACAGCTGTCTGGCAGCAGAACTAATATGTCCCTTAGAAAGCAACGCCTTCCCCCAAAGTCTGCAGCCTGGGCCGGACATAATGTTTTCACAGCACATCGCTGAAATATTAGCACTGTTAAAAGACAAACATTTTTCTACTTCTTGAGATTCACTTTTGTGAACCATGTAAAATGCAATAACAAATTAGGTATTTCTGAAGAAGATAATTACTTTCGAAACGATGAAATGGTCAATAAACAGAACATCTCTGAAATATTAGCAGTCAAAGCACATTCTTTTTTACTCCTTCTACTTCACATAATATCCTACACAAATGGGGATTAAGTATCACTAGAGAAGAGTATGACTTCAGCAACAATGAAATGGTCGATAAAAGACGAGAACATTGTGTTTCGTCGATTCCTGTTGCCTTTTAGCATGCCTTCAAGCATGTTTTCACCAGATACAAATACCTTGATGAAAATAACTTCCTAACACATTATATTTTTGACCACTTATAAAGAACATGACATTTATCATACAGCAACTACATTGAAATTGTCCCTCCAAACAGCTCCCCTGCCTTTGTACCAGTATATCAGTTACTGGTCTTGTGTTCTTGCTTTGATTTAACAACCCAGAGCTGCTAGCTTCCTATCTCCTGAGAGTTAGAGTGACCTGTCTTGATTCTAAGCCTGTGTGATGGACTCTCTATACCCCTTCTCTCCAACAAAAAGGTCAATTTAAACCTTAAAAGCTAGATGGAGTCCTGCAGCTTTTCACATTTCTCAGATGTATTTTGTGGAATAAAGGTCTAGTTTCTCAGCACTTACAGCTATTGAGAAAGAAGCCACAAGAAGTCCTGGAGTCTGGACACAGTGACCTGGTATGACATCTCTGATATGTGTCAAATAATGAGGAATTATCATGTGCTGAGGTTAACGCTATTAGTTCATTGTATGCATGAAGCCATGAACATTCAAGACAACAAAGTCTGGTCCTTAACTTGTAGAAATACACTTTTTGTATGTACAGTGGGGAGAACAAGTATTTGATACACTGCCGATTTTGCAGGTTTTCCTACTTACAAAGCATGTAGAGGTCTGTAATTTTTATCATAGGTACACTTCAACTGTGAGAGACGGAATTTAAAACAAAAATCCAGAAAATCACATTGTATGATTTTTAAGTAATTAATTTGCATTTTATTGCATGACATAAGTATTTGATACATCAGAAAAGCAGAACTTAATATTTGGTACAGAAACCTTTGTTTGCAATTACAGAGATCATACGTTTCCTGTAGGTCTTGACCAGGTTTGCACACACTGCAGCAGGGATTTTGGCCCACTCCTCCATACAGACCTTCTCCAGATCCTTCAGGTTTCGGGGCTGTCGCTGGGCAATACGGACTTTCAGCTCCCTCCAAAGATTTTCTATTGGGTTCAGGTCTGGAGACTGTCTAGGCCACTCCAGGACCTTGAAATGCTTCTTACGGAGCCACTCCTTAGTTGCCCTGGCTGTGTGTTTCGGGTCGTTGTCATGCTGGAAGACCCAGCCACGACCCATCTTCAATGCTCTTACTGAGGGAAGGAGGTTGTTGGCCAAGATCTCGCGATACATGGCCCCATCCATCCTCCCCTCAAAACAGTGCAGTCATCCTGTCCCCTTTGCAGAAAAGCATCCCCAAAGAATGATGTTTCCACCTCCATGCTTCACGGTTGGGATGGTGTTCTTGCGGTTGTACTCATCCTTCTTTATCCTCCAAACACGGCGAGTAGAGTTTAGACCAAAAAGCTCTATTTTTGTCTCATCAGACCACATGACCTTCTCCCATTCCTCCTCTGGATCATCCAGATGGTCATTGGCAAACTTCAGACGGGCCTGGACATGCACTGGCTTGAGCAGGGGGACCTTGCGTGCGCTGCAGGATTTTAATCCATGACGGCGTAGTGTGTTACTAATGGTTTTCTTTGAGACTGTGGTCCCAGCTCTCTTCAGGTCATTGACCAGGCCCTGCCGTGTAGTTCTGGGCTGATCCCTCACCTTCCTCATGATCATTGATGCCCCATGAGGTGAGATCTTGCATGGAGCCCCAGACCGAGGGTGATTGACCGTCATCTTGAACTTCTTCCATTTTCTAATAATTGTGCCAACTGTTGTTGCCTTCTCACCGAGCTGCTTGCCTATTGTCCTGTAGCCCATCCCAGCCTTGTGCAGGTCTACAATTTTATCCCCTATGTCCTTACACAGCTCTCTGGTCTTGGCCATTGTGGAGAGGTTGGAGTCTGTTTGATTGAGTGTGTGGACAGGTGTCTTTTATACAGGTAACGAGTTCAAACAGGTGCAGTTAATACAGGTAATGAGTGGAGAACAGGAGGGCTTCTTAAAGAAAAACTAACAGGTCTGTGAGAGCCAGAATTCTTACTGGTTGATAGGTGATCAAATACTTATGTCATGCAATAAAATGCAAATTATTTACTTAAAAATCATACAATGTGATTTTCTGGATTTTTGTTTTAGATTCCGTCTCTCACAGTTGAAGTGTACCTATGATAAAAAATTACAGACCTCTACATGCTTTGTAAGTAGGAAAACCTGCAAAATCGGCAGTGTATCAAATACTTGTTCTCCCCACTGTATCTTTCAAATAGCTATATAGAGTTTTACAAAGAATACTTAAGCCTCCTTCCACTTGTGCTTGTGAAAAGCTCATCGCTGCCAACGATGATATAATGGATATCAAGTGAAACTCAGGCTCGCAAAAATCCCCATGTCCCCATTTATCACTCTAAATCATTTCCTGCAGATTTCTCAAGACCACATTTATTGAATGGATCTATCTTTCTCTCGCTGGAGCCGCAGACAGAAACCGATGATCCTGTGTAGCTCAGTTGGTAGAGCATGGCGCTTACAATGCCAGGGTTGTGGGTTCGATTCCCACGGGGCACCAGTATGAAAACATGTATGCACTCACTAACTGTAAGTCGCTCTGGATAAGAGCGTCTGCTAAATGACAAAAAATGTAAATGGTCAGGAGCCTGGAGATTTAAGGACTACCCTAGCCCCACAGAGCAAGGTTAACAATTCTTCTAAATGGTAACCACTGTTCATCTCAGGCACACATTTTGCCAGCACACACACACATGGCTTGAGAGATAAAAGTTAAATGGCTGTATATTCAACTCTGTTGACTGGAGTGCTTGAGATCAAGGCTTGTTTTTTGTGTTGTGAAATGTTAAGTGCTTACTACACATCAAAGACATGTCCTGTAGCCTTACTGTAGTAACACAGATGTATATAAACTGTTGACAAAACTGCAAATTCCAGCTCATCAAACATTGATTACATTTTGCTAACTTTAGGTATCCATGAATAGTTGTGACAGGTTGATACCAGTTCAGAAACAACACCTGTGATGCTATGCTTTGTAATTTAAAGTCTGTTTTAAGATAGTGCTTAACACAGCACTGTGCCTGGAGTCTCAATCTCAACCACTAAATGGGTTAAAGAGATTACCATTTGCACAATTGAAGATATTAACTATGCCCCCTCAGTGTTCTGTAGCTTAAAATGACTGAAAATGTATTCCGCCATTATGCATGAGTGCACCCCCCTCTGCCCCTCCATAGAAATTGTTTTCTGCTTTTGCATGTGACCAGCCAAGAGGTTGCGACCCTCATTAAAAGATGGAGTCGGAGAGCGGAGAGGGACTTTTTTTTTTGATTGCTGAATAGACTGCAGCCGAATTAGAATAACGCTTTGAAAAAGGTTTGTATGTTGAGCTGGCTGCTGCTGCTGGCTGCTGAGAAAATGTTTCCTGTTTCGCCCGCAGTACCATTTCTATACGTAATCACCTAGCTCATGAAAATTGCAAAGGTAGCGGTGAATTATTTAAAATGCCTAGCGATGAAAATTATGTGTTGCATGGTGTCATAACTATCCATGGTGGTCCAGAGTAGACGTGCGAGTCAAAAAAGCGAGGAAAGTAGATAAAAAGAAATCTTGGTAACTGATTTTTCTTTGTCATTCATTTATAGTGCTCACATTTGATATTCCTCTGTTCTCAATATTTATTTATTGGTACTCTAGGGGCTTTCTTAAACCCAGCCAGGGTACTGTAGGACTCGAGAAGAGATGGAACGAGGAGAGAGTGAATGGAATAAGAAGTCGGAATAAAAACATACAGTGGGGAAAAAAAGTATTTAGTCAGCCACCAATTGTGCAAGTTCTCCCACTTAAAAAGATGAGAGAGGCCTGTAATTTTCATCATAGGTACACGTCAACTATGACAGACAAAATGAGGAAAAAAAATCCAGAAAATCACATTGTAGGATTTTTTATGAATTTATTTGCAAATTATGGTGGAAAATAAGTATTTGGTCAATAACAAAAGTTTCTCAATACTTTGTTATATACCCTTTGTTGGCAATGACACAGGTCAAACGTTTTCTGTAAGTCTTCACAAGGTTTTCACACACTGTTGCTGGTATTTTGGCCCATTCCTCCATGCAGATCTCCTCTAGAGCAGTGATGTTTTGGGGCTGTCGCTGGGCAACACGGACTTTCAACTCCCTCCAAAGATTTTCTATGGGGTTGAGATCTGGAGACTGGCTAGGCCACTCCAGGACCTTGAAATGCTTCTTACGAAGCCACTCCTTCGTTGCCCGGGCGGTGTGTTTGGGATCATTGTCATGCTGAAAGACCCAGCCACGTTTCATCTTCAATGCCCTTGCTGATGGAAGGAGGTTTTCACTCAAAATCTCACGATACATGGCCCCATTCATTCTTTCCTTTACACGGATCAGTCGTCCTGGTCCCTTTGCAGAAAAACAGCCCCAAAGCATGATGTTTCCACCCCCATGCTTCACAGTAGGTATGGTGTTCTTTGGATGCAACTCAGCATTCTTTGTCCTCCAAACACGACGAGTTGAGTTTTTACCAAAAAGTTCTATTTTGGTTTCATCTGACCATATGACATTCTCCCAATCCTCTTCTGGATCATCCAAATGCACTCTAGCAAACTTCAGACAGGCCTGGACATGTACTGGCTTAAGCAGGGGGACACGTCTGGCACTGCAGGATTTGATTCCCTGGCGGCGTAGTGTGTTACTGATGGTAGGCTTTGTTACTTTGGTCCCAGCTCTCTGCAGGTCATTCACTAGGTCCCCCCGTGTGGTTCTGGGATTTTTGCTCACCGTTCTTGTGATCATTTTGACCCCACGGGGTGAGATCTTGCGTGGAGCCCCAGATCGAGGGAGATTATCAGTGGTCTTGTATGTCTTCCATTTCCTAATAATTGCTCCCACAGTTGATTTCTTCAAACCAAGCTGCTTACCTATTGCAGATTCAGTCTTCCCAGCCTGGTGCAGGTCTACAATTTTGTTTCTGGTGTCCTTTGACAGCTCTTTGGTCTTGGCCATAGTGGAGTTTGCAGTGTGACTGTTTGAGGTTGTGGACAGGTGTCTTTTATACTGATAACAAGTTCAAACAGGTGCCATTAATACAGGTAACGAGTGGAGGACAGAGGAGCCTCTTAAAGAAGAAGTTACAGGTCTGTGAGAGCCAGAAATCTTGCTTGTTTGTAGGTGACCAAATACTTATTTTCCACCATAATTTGCAAATAAATTCATTAAAAATCCTACAATGTGATGTTCTGGATTTTTTTTTCTCAATTTGTCTGTCATAGTTGACGTGTACCTATGATGAAAATTACAGGCCTCTCTCATCTTTTTAAGTGGGAGAACATGCACAATTGGTGGCTGACTAAATACTTTTTTCCCCCACTGTATATGCATATTTTACATTGCAAAAATATGGGTTACTATATACGTTTCCTAAGGGTTATTCATGTCCAAGATCATTTACCATAGATACACTACAAATATGTTGTTTTTATCTCATTATAACATATTCATTAAAAGTCTAAGAGTTTATTGTTTTCTTTCTGCTGGCCAAAGAGGAAGCACAGTCATTAGGAGAGAAAATATTGAAAATAGTTTGGTGTTTAACACCTGGGGGGTTCTGGACTGATATGAGATGATTAACTGCAATCTTAATGTAATCTTTCATGTTTTCCACCAACACACTGCTCTTCACTGTAATACAACCTTGTGCAGTAAGTTAAAAAGCAGTTAGGAGTCGAGCTAGGAGTAAATTAAAACGATGTTTCATATTGTGTTAGTGCAGATATATAGGTTATTAACAACGAGAGTAATGATGCAACGTTTTATGATATAAGGTAATGGCTATATTGTGTAATCACAACAGCTATCAAACCAAGCCAGGCATGCATTAACTACGGGTTGATTCAAGCAATATTTATTTGTAATGAGCTCATGAAGCATTATTGGTCATAAAACTGTTCATATCTAACCCAGTGGGGGTTATTGTGCTTTTTGAGTCATGCTGAGGTCCTCATAATGATGGTGGCTTATGAGGTCGGTCTTTATAATGCTGGTGGTTGATGAGGTCCTTATAAATACATATTAATCACTGAAATATGAATCACTTTCTGTCTGCGACAACTGGGAAGAGGATGGAATTGGAATCTGGTATTTTAATGAAGTTACAGTACAGGCTAAACATGTACATGACCACTGCAGCAGAGGGGAAGTACTGTAGGTCTTGGATTTGGTTCCCCTAGCAAACTTTTTCCTTTCATTCCTTTTTCCTTTCATTCAATGCAACTAACAACTCACAACCAAATAAGTAAATTCATTATAATTCACAATTATGTCTTTAAATACAGTAATGGGGTTTGGCCAGGAGAATAAGTGTGATGACATTATACTTCAACACAGATATGTAATTAGGCAATGACCTTTTAATGCTGTCTGGTGATTTTAACTGTTGTTTTCTTCCACCGAAAATCTATTCTAGTCAACTCACTGCAACTACGGTGATTTGCTTTTCCCTCAGATCTAGTCACTAAGCCCAGGGTAGCAATTGGCCTCACATAATCACTGCCTCATGGGTGTAGCCTTCACAGCATTTATATGCAGATTGCTTGTTAAACATTTGATGGCCGCATACTACCAGTGCCTTGGCAATTTCCCAAACCCCCTAATGTCAAATGCAGTGTTTGTTTTTAAACTGAGCCGTCCCCAATTCCAGAGTATCTTTTTTTCTTAAAGAAATCTTTAATTACCTTTCTATAACTACCTAAAAATATGAACAAACTTTGTCAACTCCCGTCACCTTTTCCCCTGCTTCATTAGTCAGTATTTCACTGCCCGAGTGTCAATGGCACATTTGCAGGCTTTAATTAATTTGGCTTTTTATGATAATAAGACACCTGAAATATTATCGGTGACATAATCCATTTAAACAATGACCCTACAGTGATGTATGTCTCATTCCAAAGTCTTTATGATGAGCCATTTTCCATGCAATATACGATCCGAGGGTGTGTATGTGTTATGAATAACCATCCATCTCATTCCCATTTAAAAAGCCAGTTCCCCAGCTGTATTCTCAAATATATTTGAATACTGCAATGGATGAATAAGAGATATAAATTGTGCATAATGGCTCATATTTCATGGCAACCCTGCAAAATATTAATGTCTGTATACCGAGGTGTTGCCATGCCGTGCACATCAATACTGGTAGTCAACAAGCAAGCAATCATATTTCTTGAAGATATATAAACACAGTCGTTTCTGTGACAGGCCTGCTGTTTTACATTGTTTTTACCTAAGGTTTAATTTTGGCTGCTACATGACGGTTATTTTTCCAAGTTTTGCAGAATGATGATTGTTCAAAACAAATATTACGTTTCCCCATTTGCCCTTTAAATGTAGATCGTACAGTGAGGGAAAAAAGTATTTGATCCCCTGCTGATTTTGTTTGTTTGCCCACTGACAAAGACATGATCAGTCTATAATTTTAATGGTAGGTTTATTTGAACAGTGAGAGACAGAACAGCAAAAAAAAAATCCAGAAAAAACCCATGTCAAAAATGTTATAAATTGATTTGCATTTTAATGAGGGAAATAAGTATTTGACCCCCTCTCAATCAGAAAGGTTTCTGGCTCCCAGGTGTCTTTTATACAGGTAACGAGCTGAGATTAGGAGCACACTCTTAAAGGGAGTGCTCCTAATCTCAGTTTGTTACCTGTATAAAAGACACCTGTCCACAGAAGCAATCAATCAATTAGATTCCAAACGGCCAAGACCAAAGAGCTCTCCAAGGATGTCAGGGACAAGATTGTAGACCTACACAAGGCTGGAATGGGCTACAAGACCATCGCCAAGCAGCTTGGTGAGAAGGTGACAACAGTTGGTGCGATTATTTGCAAATGGAAGAAACACAAAAGAACTGTCAATCTCCCTCGGCCTGGGGCCTCATGCAAGATCTCACCTCGTGGAGTTGCAATGATCATGAGAACGGTGCGGAATCAGCCCAGAACTACGCGGGAGGATCTTGTCAATGATCTCAAGGCAGCTGGGACCATAGTCACCAAGAAAACAATTGGTAAGACACTACGCCGTGAAGGACTGAAATCCTGCAGCACCCACAAGGTCACCCTGCTCAAGAAAGCACATATACATGCTGAAGTTTGCCAATGAACATCTGAATGATTCAGAGGAGAACTGGGTGAAAGTATTGAAAGTGTTGTGGTCAGATGAGACCAAAATCGAGCTCTTTGCCATCAACTCAACTCGCTGTGTTTGGAGGAGGAGGAATGCTGCCTATGACCCCAAGAACACCATCCCCACTGTCAAACATGGAGGTGGAAACATTATGCTTTGGGGGTGTTTTTCTGCTTAGGGGACAGGACAACTTCACCCCATCAAAGGGACGATGGACGGGGCCATGAACCGTCAAATCTTGGGTGAGAACCTCCTTCCCTCAGCCAGGGCATTGAAAATGGGTCGTGGATGGGTATTCCAGCATGACAATGACCCAAAACACACGGCCAAGGCAACAAAGGAGTGGCTTAAGAAGAAGCACATTAAGGTCCTGGAGTGGCCTAGCCAGTCTCCAGACCTTAACCCCATAGAAAATATGTGGAGGGAGCTGAAGGTTCAAGTTGCCAAATGTCAGCCTCGAAACCTTAATGACTTGGAGAAGATCTGCAAAGAGGAGTGGGACAAAATCCCTCCTGAGCAAACCTGGTGGCCAACTACAAGAAACGTCTGACCTCTGTGATTGCCAACAAGGGTTTTGCCACCAAGTACTAAGTCATGTTCTGCAGAGGGGTCAAATACTTATTTCCCTCATTAAAATGCAAATCAATTGATAACATTTTTGACATGCATTTTTCTGGATTTTTTTGTTGTTATTCTGTCTCTCACTGTTCAAATAAACATACCATTAAAATTATAGACTGATCATGTCTTTGTCAGTGGGCAAACGTCCAAAATCAGCAGGGGATCAATTACTTTTTTCCCTCACTGTATCCATTATCATCTGAATGTCTAAAAGTATGACGTTTTAGGTACTCAATGGCATATAGTGATTGACTTGGAAACACTATTATGTCATAACTTGCAATAAAGTATAACTGCCTTTTCTGTGATGCAGATCCTTCAGGTCTTAAACACAGTTGATCAACTCAAACCTCCGCTAGTTTACATTTTAGTCATTTAGCAGACACTCTTATCCAGAGCGACTTACAGTTAGTGAGTGCATACATTTTCATACTGGCCCCCCACGGGAAACAAACCCACAACCCTGGCATTGCAAGCACCATGCTCTACCAACTGAGCTACACAGGGCTAGTTGTTGCAACATGTAGGTTGTAGCACCATTAAGCACACTGCAGATTCTAAGAATACTAAAATAACAGCTTTAAACCAAGTGTACAGCTTTTGCTCTATTCCAAGTTCTCTCAAATTCAAGTCTGTCGACACCTGTGTTTTGTCAAGGTGTCAGACACACAGAAAGCTGCATTTTCTACCTCCTCATTACCCATCATCCTTTGCTTCCTTAGCTCCTTCTCAACCCCCGCGTTACAAAACAAAACAACAACCTCGATCCGACACAACCCTATTTAGACTGCCACAGTGAAATACGCACTGACACAGGTTTGGCATCTTGCCCTTCCAACCAATTTGATTAAATATAATCTCATTGTCCTGGGCTAATGAATGCTAGCGCAATATCAGTCACCTTTGTCCAATAAACACTACAGCCAGCTAGAGGAACATGATCTCTTGAAAATGCATCCAATCTGATGATATATCAGCCAAACATAATGATTGATTGACTGTTTCACTCACTAAAGCCCTTTTATAAAGCCATAGATTGCCGAGCCGCCATCTTAGCCAAAACCACGATTCCCGCCGATAAATCGTCCATGCCGATAGGGCGACTATTTAATCATAAATATGTATAGTGAACTCAATCACTCAGCATGTCATATATACACCACTGTCCTGGCCAACAATTTAAGTCTGCGTAAACAAATGTGTTATTTATTTAGGTTCATGTGAGGGTGTGAAGGCGTTTGCGGTGTGAAATGTAATGGTCAGCTGTTTTCAGGTGATTTGTTTTTCTACTGTGTGTGTTTTGGGCCATGTTAATATGGCAAGTGTGTACAAGCCATTTCCATGATTGAAAATGTTTATGTTATATCCCTACTAGAAATAGAACACTTTGTTATTTTCCTTTGAGGAACACGGTTTCTTCCATCATGTATGCACTGCAGTATGTGTATCTAGCATGTTAGTTTTTCAGATGATTTGGTAGTAAACTAAAGCTAAAATGCATTTAATATGTACAGAGCTATGTCCACTTTTGGGAATAAACACATTACCAACACATTGACATTTCCCAACCACAAACTCTCTGAGTGAATACATTTGGAGGAGCATGGCCATGAAGATCCCCAGGAGACCCAGTACTACTGCCCCTTCATGAAACCCAAGGAAACCCCAAGTGAGTGGATCCATGTGTATTGGTAACAGCCTGACTCTGGGTCTGGGCTAGATAGTTTACAGTCACAGAGCCGTGGAGCTGGGTGCTGCGATGCAAAACAAATCATGAGATCTCTCTACAGGCTACTAGCATTTTTCATCTCTTAATTACAAGACATGATGCATTAAACCTGAACGTTACATGTTGACAACCTTGCAGGGTAAACAGGTGGCATAGTCAGCATCATTCCTCCCTTAGACATTAATATTGATACATCCACTTGTTCTATTAATTGAGTTAATGTGAAATTACACAGTCAAAACATTGAGGGATAATTTTGTGATTGTTTCTCACATGGGTGGTCAAAGAGGGACTAAAGGTGAGAATGTAGTGACGGCAACAATAATATTCGACTTGCTTCTCTGTGCAATTATTCAGCAACGCATCACAACAGGGGATAACTGCTAATAGTTCGTGAGAAGCAAGACACATCTCTTATTAAACGTTTTTCTCAGACTGGCAGTACAAGAACAGCGACCGTGTTGCAATTAAATTCTGGCCCGCACCTCATATTAGTGCTTAATTAAATTTTTCACAATTATATCATTTGCAAACTCTTCCCCGGGTCAAAGTTGTCAGGGTGGCGAGGGGGTAGAAACTTAAAGACATCATTATCTCGGATACACTAATAATTATACTCTCAGTCTGGTGACTCTGATCAGATGTGAGGTCAATTACAAATATACCTATTTGCATAGAGGTGCATGCAGTAGAGGATGCATATTCAACCTGACGAATCACGACATTGCTACCCTGCTGCATAAAATCCTCCATTGAACACGTTTGGTACATCATAATAGGAGGTGGTGTGTGTATGGACCAACTTGGCATATTAGCTCAGTTTTGGTTTTAGTCAATACATTTTTTTATTTTATTTAAAGGCTTTTTAAAGACTAGTTTTCGATCGCCTCAATGTAAATATGGACTCCTGCACAATCTTCATTTGTTGTAAATAAACTTCAAGGCCCTGGTATTTCAAGGATCTGTTGTGTGCAGGGTCTTCCTATCAGATTATCTATGACCTCGGCGTTGGATATCCTCACTCCATTCATATGCGGGTTGAAGCTCTTGGATCATGATCCATTGATCTGCTGGTTTAAGAACAGCCAGTGGTCATCAAAAATAAAGATGTGACTCTTTCAGCTCTAACATGGCACTGAAACACTGTCACAGTGTGTAGAATAGCGGACCCAGAGTTGCCAATGGAGGTGATAGGTGGGAATGAGGAGGACCCGTGGTTGTAGAGAAAATAGTATATGATATATTGCAAATTTGGGATTTTCAGGAAACATGGCTTTGCTTGAAAAACAGTTGTCCATAGCAGCAACATTCAGGATACAAGAAACTCACAAAAATGAAAGATGATGGCGAGTCTAAAGCTCAGCCCCTCAATTAGCTATTCAAAATATTGCCTAGTCAGATCATCATTAATCTGTTCCAGCTGGCTGATAGGCCTTATTAGGTGCATACTGTTAAGTGTAGCACAGAGAATTTTCAACCAACCTTTAATTGGCGATACTTCCTCAATTCCCAACTTGGAAGACAACATGTCTTCTAAACTTCCATGGCTAGTTTCAAGGGGTTCGTTTGAATTTACAAAATACAATTATTTATTTTGCTCCATGAAGTAAACCAACAATGTGTACGCCACCATCTTATCTATTTCAAATCTTCTCGCATTGTTCAAGACAGGCGAGTGTCATCATTACATGCGGCACTTTGGGGTGTACACCCACCCGTTGCTATCAATGAGAAAAGATTGGAAATAGACAAGATGGCGGCGTACATATTGTTGGATTACATCATGGAGCAAAACATGTATTTTATTTAATAACGGGGCAATTTCTAAATTCAGACGAAGTCACTGCAACTAGACAACATCACCTACAGTTGAAGTTGGAAGTTTACATGCACTTAGGTTGGAGTCAAACTATACATTTACATTTTAGTCATTTAGCAGACGCTCTTATCCAGAGCGACTTACAGTTAGTGAATACATATTTTTTTATACTGGCCCCCCGTGGGAATCGAACCCACAACCCTGGCGTTGCAAACACCATGCTCTATCAACTGAGCTACATCCCTGCCGGCCATTGCCTCCCCTACCCTGGACGACGCTGGGCCAATTGTGCGCCGCCCATGAGTCTCCCGGTCACGGCCGGCTGCGACAGAGCCTGGATTCGAACCAGGATCTCTAGTGGCACAGTTAGCACTGCGATGCAGTGCCTTAGACCACTGCGCCACTCAGGCGCATAGTTTTGGCATGTCGGTTAGGACATCTACTTTGTGCATTACACAAGTCATTTTTCCAACAATTATTTACAGACAGATTATTTCACTTATAATTCACTGCATCACAATTCCAGTGGGTCAGAAGTTTACATACATTAAGTTGACTGTGCCTTTAAACAGCTTGGAAAATTCCAGAAAATGATGTCATGGCTTTAGAAGCTTCTGATAGCCTAATTGACATAATTTTGTGATGAGTGTGATAGGAGTCAGGCGCAGGAGAGTAATACGCATCCAAAGAGTTTATTCCGTCGATAAACAGTTGCGCAAGCATGCGACAACAACACTCAGGCACAGGGGAAAATACTACCCTGGCAACAACAAGGTAAGGGTAGCTCAATCGAGCTACACACAACTCACAACAAACAATCACCCACACAGACAAGGAAGCAGAGGGAACACTTATACAATGACTAATTGGGGATAAGGACCAGGTGTGTGTGATTAATTAGACAAGACAAGTGGAGTGATGATAAATGGATCGGCAGCAGCTAGTAAGCCGGTGACGACGAACGCCGAAACCTGCCCGAACAAGGAGGGAGGCAGCCTCGGCGGAAGTCATGACAGTACCCCCTCCCTTGACGCGCGGCTCCAGCAGCGTGCCGACCCCGGCCTCGGGGACGGCCAGGAGGACGCGGAGCAGGGCAGGATGGCGACGGTGGAAATCCCGTAACATGGAGGGATCGAGGATATCCCTCACCGGGACCCAGCACCGTTCCTCCGGACCGTACCCCTCCCACTCCACGAGGTACTGAAGGCCCCCCACCCGACGCCTCGAATCCAGGATGGAACGGACCGAGTACGCCGGGGCCCCCTCGATGTCCAGAGGAGGTGGAGGGACCTCCTGGAGCGGACCAGCTACCACCGGCCTGAGGAGAGACACATGAAACGAGGGGTTAATATGGTAATCAGGAGGAAGTAATAACCTATATGTGACCTCGTTGACTCTCAGGACTTTAAATGGCCCCACAAACCGCGGGCTCAGCTTCCGGCAGGGCAGGCGGAGGGGCAGATTCCGGGTCGAGAGCCAGACCTGATCCCCCGGTACAAAGACGGGGGCCTCACTGCGGTGGCGGTCAGCGTTGGCCTTCTGACGACACACGGCACATTGGAGGTGAACGTGGGCAGCATCCCACGTCTCCTCCGCGCGCCGAAACCAGTCATCCACCGCAGGAGCCTCGGTCTGGCTCTGGTGCCACGGTGCCAGAACCGGTTGGTAACCTAGAACACACTGGAAAGGCGTTAAGTTAGTGGACGTACACCTTCACGTCCTTAGCCAAGGTAGGCCACCAGTACTTTCCGCTCAGGCAGCGCACTGTACGGCCGATACCTGTGTGACCAGAGGAGGGTGACGTGTGTGTGCAGTAGATCAGACGATCACGGATAAGAGCAGGCACGTACTGCAGCCCATCTGGACACTGAGGTGGAGAGGGATCTGTGTTTAATGCCTGCTCTATATCCGCGTCCATCGCCCATACTACCGGCACTACAATGCAGGAGGCCGGCAGTATGGGAGTGTTGTCTCTGGGCCTCTCCTCTGTGTCATACAGCCTGGACAGCGCGTCTGCCTTCACGTTCTTCGTACCTGGGATGTATGATAGAGTGAAATCAAACCGGGTGAAGAATAGGGCTGGATGTACTCCAGGTTACGGTGGTCCATCCAGATGAGGAAAGGGTGTTTTGCCCCCTCAAGCCAACAGCTCCCGATCACCAACGCCGTAGTTCTGCTCCACCGGGCTGAGCTTCTTCGAAAAGAACGCACAGGGGCGGAGCTTGGGTGGCATACCCGAGCGTTGAGACAGGACAGCTCCTATCCCAACCTCGGACGCATCCACCTCCACTACGAACGCTAGTGATGAATCGGGGTGGGCCAGTACTGGGGCTGAGGTGAACAGACCCCACAGTTTACTAAAGGCCAGGTCAGCCTCAGCAGACCAGCGGAGCCAGGACGGCCCACCCTTCAACAGGGAGGTAATGGGAGCTGCGACCTTGCCAAAGCCCTGGATAAACCTCTGATAATAGTTGGCAAAGCCAAGGAAGCACTGCACCTCCTTAACCGTGGTTGGAGTCGGCCAATTACGCACGGCTGAAATGCGATCTCCCTCCATCTCCACACCTGAGGTGGAAATGCGATATCCAAGGAAGGAGACGGACTTCTGGAAAAACATACACTTCCCTGCCTTAGCATAAAGGTCATTTTCCAACAGTCGGGCCAGCACCTTGCGAACCAGGGACACATACTCGGCGCGCATAGTGGAATACACTAGGATGTCATCGATGTAGACCACTACACCACGACCAAGCATGTCCCGAAACACCTCGTTCACAAAGGACTGGAAAACTGAGGGAGCATTCATCAAACCATAGGGCATCACCAGGTATTCATAATGCCCCGTGGTTGTGCTAAATGCTGTCTTCCACTCATCTCCCTCTCGGATATGCACCAGGTTGTACGCACTCCTGAGATCTAATTTGGTGAAGAAGCGCGCCCCATGAATTGATTCAATCACTGAAGGAATGAGGAGGAGAGGATAACTAAATCTTATCGTCTTCCTGTTCAGTGGTCGATAATCAATGGACGGGCGCAGACCTCTGTCCTTCTTCTTCACAAAGAAGAAACTCGAGGAGGCAGGTGAAGTGGAGGGACGTATATACCCCTGGCACAGGGACTCGGTGACATATGTTTCCATAGCCACCGTTTCAGCCTGTGACAGGGGGTATATATGACTCCTGGGAGGTACAGCGTCTACCCGGAGGTTTATCGCGCAATCCCCCGCCCGATGAGGTGGTAATTTAGTAGCCTGCGTTTTAGAGAACACTTGCGCCAGATCTAGGTATTCAGGGGGAATGCGCACAGTGGAGGTACTGTCTGGACTTTCCACCGTGGTTGCACCAACGGAAACACCTAGACACCTACCCTGACACTCTCGCGACCACCCCGTGAGAACCCTCTGCTGCCATGAAAAGGTGGGGTTGTGGAGCGCTAGCCAAGGGATACCTAATACCACAGGGAAAGCAGGAGACTCAATAATGGAAAAAGTCACCTGCTCACAATGATTCTCCTGGGTAATCATGGTGACTGGTGCAGTAACTTCCTTAACCAACCCGGACCCTAATGGTCAACTATCAAGTGCTCTGATGGGGCGTGGAATGGATAGGGGAATCAATGGAATGCCTATACGGTCTGCGAATGCCCATAAAGTTCTCAGCTGCGCCTGAATTGACTAGTGCCTTACACTGGGGAACATCCATGTGCTCAGGAAAGGAGACGAGTATTTTACAGTGCGCAGCAGAGGGCTCTGAACGAGTGTGGGTGTTCGATACCTGGGGTGATGCGAGAGTGCCCTGCCTGCCGCCTCCAGGACCAAAAGAACGTTGACTACGACGTGTGGTGAAATGTCCCATCGTGCCACCAGAGTGGCACTGTCGCTGTCCTCCTCCGCTCTCTCGGCCGGCGGCTCCACCCAGCTCCATCGGCTCGAGGTCCGAGTCTTCCGGGGTGGAAACGGGCAGACCCCTACCAGGACGTCCTCTGGCTGCCAGCAGGTTGTCCAACCGAATGGTCATGTCCACCAGTTTATCGAAGGACAACATGGTGTCCCGGCAGGCTAGCTCCCGTCGGACGTCCTCCCGCAGATGGCACCGGAAATGGTCGATCAGGGCACCGCTCGTTCCACCCGGACCCCGCTGCCAGCGTCTGGAACTCCAACGCGAAGTCCTGCGCGGTCCTCGTCCCCTGCCTCAGGTGGACCAGTCGCTCACCCACCTTTCGACCCTCGGGCGGGTGGTCAAATACCGCCGAAGAGGCGAGCGAACTGCCTGTAGTCCTCCAACGCGGCTCCTCCCTCGTTCCACACCGCGTTGGCCCACTCCAGGGCTTTCGCACAGAGGCAGGAAACGAGGACAGACACCTTCTCCCGCTCCGATGGTGCCGGCCTAATGCTGGCGAAGTAAAGCTCCAATTGGAGGAGGAATCCCTGGCACAGCGCCACTGTCTCCTCAAATGCCCATGGTCGGGATATCTGGATCCCTCCTGGTGTTGGGGTGTAGGTGGCTGTTTCCGGTTGGCCAGCTGGTCTCGACAGATCGGGTCTGGTCCTCTCCAGGCGTTGGACGACCTGAAGAACCCGATCCATCGCTTCCCCCAAGCTGGCCAGCATCGTGGAGTGCTCCTGGACCCGTGCCATGACTCCAGGCATGCGCTCTTCTCCCGCTGACTCCATAGCGGGTGGGTGATTCTGTGATGCGTGTGATAGAAGGAGTCAGGCGCAGGAGAGTAATACGCATCCAAAGAGTTTATTCCGTCGATAAACAGTTGCGCAAGCATGCGACAACAACACTCAAGCACAGGGGAAAATACTACCCTGGCAACAACAAGGTAAGGGTAGCTCAACCGAGCTACACACAGCTCACAACAAACAATCACCCACACAGACAAGGAAGTAGAGGGAACACTTTGGGGATAAGGACCAGGTGTGTGTGATTAATTAGACAAGACAAGTGGAGTGATGATAAATGGATCGGCAGCAGCTAGTAAGCCGGTGACGACGAATGCCGAAACCTGCCCGAACAAGGAGGGGAGGCAGCCTCGGCGGAAGTCTTGACACATTTGAGTCAATTGGAGGTGTACCTGTGGATGTATTTCCAGGCCTACCTTCAAACTCAGTGACTCTTTGCTTGACATCATGGGAAAATCTAAAGAAATCAGCCAAGACCTCAGAAAAAAACTGTAGACCTCCTCAAGTCTGGTTCATCCTTGGGAGCAATTTCCAAATGCCTGAAGGTACCACGTTCATCTGTACAAACAATAGTACACAAGCATAAACACCATGGGACCACGCAGCCATCATACCGCTCAGGGAGGAGACGTGTTCTGTCTCCTAGAGATTAACGTACTTTTGTGCGAAAAGTGCAAATCAATCCCAGAATAACAGCAAAGGACCTTGTGAAGATGCTGGAGGAAACAGGTACAAAAGTATCTATATCCACAGTAAAACGAGTCCTATATCGACATAACCTGAAAGGCCGCTCAGCAAGGAAGAAGCCACTGCTCCAAAACCACCATAAAAAAGCCAGACTACGGTTTGCAACTGCACATGGGGACAAAGATCGTACTTTTTGAAGAAATGTCCTCTGGTCTGATGAAACAAAAATAGAACTGTTTGGCCATAATGACCATTGTTATGTTTGGAGGAAAAAGGGGGTTGCTTTCAAGCCGAAGAACATCATCCCAACCGTGAAGCACGGGGGTGGCAGCATCATGCTGTGGGGGTGCTTAGCTGCAGGAGGGACAGGTGCACTTCACAAAATAGATGGTATCATGAGGAAGGAAAATTATGTGGATATATTGAGGCAACATCTCAAGACATCAGTGAGGAAGTTAAAGCTTGGTCGCAAATGGGTTTTCCAAATGGACAATGACCCCAAGCATACTTCCAAAGTTGTGGCAAAATGGCTTAAGGACAACAAAGTCAAGGTATTGGAGTGGCCATCACAAAGCCCTGACCTCAATCCTATAGAAAATGTGTGGGCAGAACTGAAAAAGCGTGTGCGAGCAAGGAGGCCTACAAACCTGACTCAGTTACACCAGCTCTGTCAGGAGGAATGGGCCAAAATTCACCCAACTTATTGTGGGAAGCTTGTGGAAGGCTACCTGAAACGTTTGACCCAAGTTAAACAATTTCATGGCAATGTTACCAAATACTAATTGGGTGTATGTAAACTTCTGACCCACTGGGAATGTAATGAAAGAAATAAAAGCTGAAATAAATCATTCTCTCTACTATTATTCTGACATTTCACATTCTTAAAATAAAGTGGTGATCCTAACTGACCTAAAACAGGGAATTTTTTACTAGGATTAAATGTCAGGAAATGTGAAAAACTGAGTTTAAATGTATTCGGCTAAGGTGCATGTAAACTTCCAACTTCAACTGTACCTAATAATGCCTTCTAGCCAGCTGGAACAATAATAATGTTCTGACCAGGCAATATTTTTAATAGCTTCCACTCAATAGGGTTCCTACTGCAGCGAAGACTAGGCCTAAGTGCTTAACAGCATAACTAGGGATTACCCCTTTTCCAGTTCTAAACAGAGCCTACTGTAACTCTGCCCTTTACCAGGACTAATGTGTCAACCAGGACAGCTAAAATCAACATGGAGCCAGTTGTAAAATGTTGTTCAACCCTGAGCTTAGAGCTTAGAGAAACCCTGAGCTTAGAGAAAATAACATAATTTCTACCTTTGCTCCTAAAGCCCACACACAGCTATTAACCAATGAGAATGTACAGCTGAACTTTACTTTGTTAATTAGACCAGGCAATACTATAAAAACATGATTTAAGTTAATTGCATTCATTATTTAAATTACCATATTTAGTCAAGTACGCTTTAGTTTAAAAGACATAGAGCTGCATCAAATAGAACATGATTAGAGCTACTACTTAGGGACACTGAAAGCATGGCTGAGCAGCGCACTAATTCTAACTCACCACACCTGTGTAATCAACTTGGTAGCAAATAATAATGTATATACTGTAAACCCTGGAATACAGATGCTATGTATTGGTCAATGAGAGGCTTAGAAGCCACCAGTCGGCCATATTGGAACTCCCCAGAAGAAGCAGTCCTCCATTAGAATTCTACAGTCTTTCAATTAAATGTTTCAAAGGAAACATTACATGTATTTAAGTAGTTTTTTTGTTGTAGTGGGGGCAGTAACATTAGAACTTTCAAAAAATTATACTTTAAGGAAAATGTTTTTATATATATATATATTTTAATGTTTATGTTTAGCTCACATTATATAATTTCAAGTATGCATTAAGGTGTCTGTAATAGAACAAACGTGGCAGAAACAAATGTAGACATTAATATATGCATTTCTAGAAGCTTCCAAAATATTTTTTACAATTGTGAGGAAGTGCCAAGATGGAGGCACAGTGCCTTCAAAACAGCGACTTCAAATCATTGGTAGCAAACAATACAAAAAAATGATATAGCCAGAGATGTGTATATAATGACGAGATGCTCATGTCTCCACCCTAACAATGGGAGTCGTTGTCCCAAAGGCAAGAAGGCAGGTCGTCACTAGTTACCACAGCCACAAAGTTATAAACCCCGCCCATTTATGCAATTTATCTTCTTAACAATCGGAGTCGTACTTTTAAGCATTTTAGATTATATTAACTTTATGAAATACATTTTAAAGACCTTTTAAAATGGTGATAAGGCCAGGCTACCTCATCACACAGTGTGCAATGGCAAATAATGTCTGGCAAAATATCAAAAAAAAGTATAATGCTTTATCAAACAATGCCACTGTGTGAGAGAGAGCTTCATTTTCACCATAGCAGCTCTTTGAAAGGACATCCCAGCATCCCAGCATCAGTACAAGAGAGGGAGAGACTGATGCGCCTATTGAAATAAAAGCCAGGCATCTGTCGTATCATTTTTAAAGACACTCGATTCATGAATAAATCATCATAGAGGAGCACAAGGGTTGAGGTAAACAATTGTTTTTAAAGTCACAACTGCAAGATCTTGTAACGATCCCGGCAGTCTGAGTCGGGTCCTGTCTGTGGACTAGTTTTTTCTGCTCGTGATCTCCAGTTTCCCGAGGGTTCTGGAACGCTCCGGGGAGCTCTCTTGATTTCCGCACCTGCATCCCATCAGCAATCTGCACACCTGGTCCTGATCATCACCCTTCTTAGGCTCTGGCCTAACATCCATTCCCTGCCGGATCGTTAGCCATGAACAGTAGGTTTACCAGAGTATCAGTCTTAGAGCCTAGCGTTAGTTTTGTTGTTTTTGCACCTTGTTGTTTACTTACCTCCGTTTTGTTCCATCTGCAGTCACCCGTCCGGAACCTTCATCCAACCTCTGCCTGGTGGTTGGCGGCTGCCGACCCATGATGGGATCAACCACTGCACCCCCAACAACTAATCAACGCCGCCCGCTCTGTTCCCTGGATTATTCAGCATCACTCTTGAATTGTAAATAAACACTCACCTTCGTTTCAACTTACCTTGTCCTGGTCTGCTTCTGGGTTCTGGCTTTGCAACTCGTGACAGAACGATCCGGCCAGTAATGAACCCAGCGGACCTGGACTCTGTTCGCCATGCCATTACCCAGCAGGAGAAGATGTTGGGCCATCATAGCACGGTACTACAGGAGATCGCGTTGTCAGTTCGGAACCTTTCTACCGGTCTGACGGAGGTCCAGAACCAACGCCAGTTTCCGGTGGAGGATCCACTACCGGTTTCACCCATCTCGCCTGCCGCTTCTGGAGCTGTGTCCTTCCGTGAGCCCAAGGTTCCGACGCCGGATAAATATGAGGGGGAGCTGGGAAGATGCCGTTCCTTCCTTATGCAGTGTGGATTAGTGTTCGATCTACAGCCCTACTCTTATGCCACAGACAAGGCTAGGATAGCCTTTGTGATTGAGTTGCTGCGTGGTCGAGCGCTGGAGTGGGCTTCAGCCGTTTGGGAACGACAGGATCCCTGCATGGCTTCATACCAGGGGTTCACGGCCGAGATGAGGAAGCTCTTCGACCATTCCGTCCGAGGGAGGGACGCAGCTAGGCGCCTGTTTTCGCTTCGCCAAGGAACTCGCAGCGTGGCCGACTTCGTGATCGAGTTCAAGACGTTGGCTGTGGAGAGTGGGTGGAATGAGGAGTCTCTGCAAGCGGCCTTTTACCAGGGTCTGTCGGAGCAGCTCAAGGATGAGTTGATCTCCTATCCGGAGCCTAGTGACCTGGACAGCTTGGTAGCCTTGTCTATTCGGGTGGATAATCGAGTCCGAGAGCGAAGGAGGGAGAAGCAATGGGTTCCGTCCAACCGATCAGCTTCTCAGGTTCCAGTCGGGTCGTTCAAACTGCGCGGCTCGCTAAAGTTGGGAGGACTTTTAGCGAGCCAGTTTCGACCTCTCAATACCTCTGTCAGACCCCGTTTCCCGGCTACCCTTATGAACAGGAATCAGAGCTTAGCGATTAACGCTTTTATCGATTCAGGTGCCGATGGAAGCTTTCTAGATGCCGAGTTGGTGGAACAGCTGGGGCTTTCCAAGGAGCAATTGCCGGAAGCCATTGAAGCTACCACTCTGGACGGCAGTAGTCTGGCACGTATCACGATGAGGACTGAACCGGTTAAGATGCTGTTGTCGGGGAATCATTCTGAGATGATTTCATTCTTCATTCTGCCGTCTTCCCATGTTCCTCTGGTCCTTGGATACCCCTGGCTGAAGGAACACAATCCCACGTTCGATTGGGTGACGGGCAAGGTAACGAGTTGGAGCCTTGATTGTCATGCTAACTGTCTCAAGACTGCCTGTCCCCATTCGGTTCCCAGTCAGGTGATTGAGGCTAAACCCCCAGATTTGTCCCTGGTTCCCGAGACATATCACGATTTGGGGGAAGTTTTCAGTAAGCAGAAGGCTCTGTCACTCCCTCCCCACCCGACCATATGATTGTGCCATCAACCTGTTCCCTGGAGCTGTCTACCCCAAGGGAAGGTTATACAGTATCTCCCGACCTGAACGTGAGGCTTTGGAGACCTACATCAAGGAGTCCCTAGCTGCTGGTCTCGTTCGGTCCCTCGTCATCACCCCTGGGGGCAGGATTCTTCTTTGTGGGTAAGAAGGATGGCTCTCTTCGACCGTGCATTGATTATCGGGGGTTGAATGACATCACGGTCAAGAACAAGTATCCCCTGCCCTTGATGAGTTCTGCCTTCGACTCCTTACAGGGTGCTACGGTGTTCACCAAGCTAGACCTACGCAATGCGTATCACATGGTCCGGATCAGAGAGGGGGACGAGTGGTTGACGGGTTTCAATACACCGATGGGTCACTTCGAGTATCAGGTGATGCCGTTTGGACTGACCAATGCTCCAGCGGTATTCCAGAGTATGGTGAACGACGTCCTGAGAGATATGATCGGTCTCTTTGTGTTTGTTTACCTGGATGACATTCTGATCTTCTCGAAGGAACCTTCCGACCACGTCCAGCATGTCCGGCAGGTTCTGCAGCGATTGTTGGAGAATCGCCTGTTCGTGAAGGCCGAGAAGTGCGAGTTTCACGCCCACACGACATCCTTTCTCGGGTACATCATCTCCAGGGGAGAGATTAGGATGGACCAGGAGAAGGTTAGAGCGGTTCTGGAATGGGCCCAGCCCGGTACGAGATTGCAGCTCCAGAGATTTTTGGGGTTTGCGAATTTCTACCGCAGATTCATCCGGGATTACAGCCGTGTGGCCGCTCCGTTAACTGCCTTGACTTCCAGTATCAGGACCTTCAAGTGGAATCCGGAGGCGGATCGAGCGTTTCTGGATTTGAAGAGGCGATTCACCAACGCACCGATTCTCTCTCAACCGGACACGGCCCGTCAGTTCGTCGTTGAAGTGGACGCGTCTGATGTGGGAGTTGGCGCCATCCTGTCGCAGCGATGCTCCACGGACAGTAAACTCCATCCCTGCGCCTACTACTCTCGTCGCCTTTCGCCTGCGGAGAGGAATTACGATGTGGGTAACCGGGAGCTTCTCGCGGTGAAACTTGCCTTGGAGGAGTGGCGCCACTGGTTGGAGGGGGCGGAGCAACCGTTTATTGTCTGGACTGACCACAAGAATCTTGCTTACGTGCAATCGGCTAAACGTCTCAACTCCCCGGCCAGGCCAGGTGGGCGTTGTTTTTCGGACGATTCAAGTTTTCCCCTGACGTTCCGACCTGGATCTAAGAACGGCAAGGCGGACGCCTTGTCCCGGATGTTCTCCAAGACGGAGGAGAGTGGGTCCAAGACCGAGACAATTCTCCCCCGGAACTGCGTCGTGGGAGCAGTTATGTGGAAGATTGAGGAGGAGGTGCTGGCGGCCCTTCGGACTCAGCCCGGTCCCGGTAACGGTCCACCCGGTCGGTTGTTTGTGCCTGAGTCGGTTCGTCCTGCTGTCCTCAAATGGTCCCACGCCAGCAAGATGGCTTGTCACCCTGGCGTGGCACGCACAATGGCGTTTCTTCGCAGACGTTTTTGGTGGCCTGCCATGGCCGAGGATACTCGGGGTTTTGTTGCTGCCTGTCCAGTGTGTGCGCAGAATAAGAGTACCAATCGGCCCAGCTCTGGACTACTTCACCCCCTTCCTATTCCCCGGCGACCATGGTCGCATCTGGCCCTGGACTTCGTCACTGGGTTGCCCGCTTCTGAGGGGAACACGGTCGTTCTGACTATCGTGGACAGATTCAGCAAGTTCGCCCACTTTGTGCCAATTGCCAAGCTTCCCTCTGCCTCGGAGACGTCCGAGATCCTGGTTAGGGAGGTTTTCAGGGTCCACGGGTTGCCCAGTGATATCGTTTCCGACCGTGGCCCTCAGTTTCCCTCTGCTGTCTGGAAGTCCTTCTGTTTGGCCATTGGAGCTACAGTCAGTCTCACATCTGGTTTTCACCCCCAATCCAATGGTCAGGCGGAGAGAGCCAACCAGAAGATGGAAACCACGCTACGCTGCCTGGTCTCTTCCAACCCCACCTCCTGGGTCTCTCAGTTGCCTTGGGTTGAGTATGCCCACAATACTCTCCCTACATCTGCCACTGGGATGTCTCCCTTCCAGTGCCTGTATGGCTACCAACCTCCCTTGTTCCCTTCTCAGGAGAAGGAGCTCTCAGTGCCCTCTGTTCAGGCCCATATTCGTCGTTGCCACCGGACCTGGCATCGGGCCAGAAAGGCACTCCTTAGAGTTTCGGACCGGTATCAGCTCCAGGCGAATCGTCGCCGGATCCCCGCTCCCACCTATACCATCGGAGATAGGGTCTGGTTGGCCACACGGGATCTTCCGTTACGGACTGAGTCTAGGAAGTTGTTACCGAAGTTCATTGGTCCGTTTGTGGTGGAGAAGGTGATCAATCCAGTGGCAGTTCGACTCAAACTACCGAGGACGCTCAGAGTCCATCCCACCTTTCATGTCTCCTGCCTCAAGCCGGTTTTCCTCAGTCCTCTGTTGCCTCCTCCGCCTCCTCCTCCTCCTCCTCGGATGATCGGAGGTGGTCCTGCCTACACGGTGCGACGAATCATGGATTCCAGACGGCGGGGCCGGGGTTTCCAGTATCTCGTGGACTGGGAGGGTATGGTCCTGAAGAGAGGAGTTGGATTCCGCGGCGACAGATCCTAGATGCTGACCTCATCCGTGACTTCTACCGCCTCCATCCTGGCGCTCCGGGAGTCCGCCCGGTGGCGTTCGTCGGAGGGGGGTACTGTAACGATCCCGGCAGTCTGAGTCGGGTCCTGTCTGTGGACTAGTTTTTTCTGCTCGTGATCTCCAGTTTCCCGAGGGTTCTGGAACGCTCCGGGGAGCTCTCTTGATTTCCGCACCTGCATCCCATCAGCAATCTGCACACCTGGTCCTGATCATCACCCTTCTTAGGCTCTGGCCTAACATCCATTCCCTGCCGGATCGTTAGCCATGAACAGTAGGTTTACCAGAGTATCAGTCTTAGAGCCTAGCGTTAGTTTTGTTGTTTTTGCACCTTGTTGTTTACTTACCTCCGTTTTGTTCCATCTGCAGTCACCCGTCCGGAACCTTCATCCAACCTCTGCCTGGTGGTCGGCGGCTGCCGACCCATGATGGGATCAACCACTGCACCCCCAACAACTAATCAACGCCGCCCGCTCTGTTCCCTGGATTATTCAGCATCACTCTTGAATTGTAAATAAACACTCACCTTCGTTTCAACTTACCTTGTCCTGGTCTGCTTCTGGGTTCTGGCTTTGCAACTCGTGACAGATCTAAAACTTTAATCCCATAACAGATTGTTCTGTTGTAGAATGGTGTGTCCAAATTTGAGGCTATGCTTTCCACTTTCAGTACAGTGAGCTTCTGAAATAAGAGCCATTAATAATTATCATTGCTTCACTCCAAAGGCTCCCGGTAATGTTCAGTCTGCAGCAAAATATTAATATTTCAGCCCCGGTAGGGAAAGCTTTTAAAGTAGTCGCTGATCTAATCCCTCAAATGGATTGAGAGTGATCGTTTTCCCTCTCTCTTACCTGGGCTCCTCCAAAAACTTTTCAGCAGCAGATGATGTTGATGAGAGTACTAAAGAGATTAGTATAGAGTTGTGTTGACAGACCATTTTTTTTCTGATTGTGAATGGCCCATCTTCAGTCCCTTTGTTCGTTCCTGTTAGTAGGGCACTTAGTATCAAGTTGAACTAAATAAAACTGAACTGTAATAAGTTGAACTAATTAAAACTGAACTGTAATAAGTTTAACTAAATAAAACTGAACTGTAATAAGTTGAACTAAATGAACAATAGGGCTTAAGTGTGTTCACTAAACTACCGTAAACAACAGTAAATCAGACATCAAGTCATTCACAAACTGCCTTTATGGAAATTACATTAAATAAACGGAATATTCAGTACTCTATAAGAAATAGGAGTTATGCGTTTCTAGAAAGCCGGAACAAATCTATAGTATTCGAGCTTTGTGTGTGATTTGACTTACTTGATTTATTCCTGTTAGCCCCTAGTGGAGCAAGGGCCCTCATGCTTCTAGCTTTCTGTGTGAATTATCCTTCTTTCCTAAACCTTCTCAAAGGAACCACTGTGTATGAATGGGAAACGACTCTGTTAATATTCTGGAAGATCATTCTTTCTTTGTTGTTGATAATAACTGCAACCATTCACAATAGCAGCTCTATAGTCCAATTAAGTACCCTGCATGAAAACATAAATTTGGAGGGTAAGTGAATTAAGGAGAGTGCAATAAGGGCTTGATCAAGTACAGCGGGTCGCTCCCTAATTGCACAGTGTGGCAAAACCTCTCTTCAAGATCACCCAGTGTGAAAAATGTAAAAATTAAGAATCACTTTCCACAACGTAATCAAAAAAAAGAAGTGTTTTATGCATTGAACAAAAAAGTTTATCTGACGATATATTCTATTGGCTGGCTTCAGTGGGTCCTTGTTATAAAAGCTACTGTACATGTATAATGCTTTTATGACTGAGGCTTTTGGTTTTAGCTGGATGACATCATTGCTAAGCTCTGGCTTGGATCATTAGAGGAGATATCTCATTACCATAAAACCTGTGTCTCTCAGTTCTGTTTAAACGGATAATCCATTTATCCATGTCCCAATGCCTCACTATATCCACCAGACCTTGGGGTGGATTCAACTCAAACTGAGACAATTTAGAGGAAAGGAATTGAAATTTGATTCATGAATTGGAAACATGGGTGTTAACTTAACCACCCACGGTCAAGCCTACTTTTGTGACTTTTCATTCATTGCCATTGGGCTTCTGATTCTCCCAAAGTCTGAGTTTGGGTTTGAAACCTCATATTGTTATGGATGGACGGTTGGGCAATTAATCTTTCCTAGAAACAAACATCCCAAAACAGTGGAAATTGAAAGTGTTGAACTCTGCTGTTGAACTCTTCACAATGAGTCACTGCCAACTGATTGCTCCTGACCCGACTATTGAACCCGGCAGAACCCCACAGAGGGTGAATACCAAATAAAGGCTATAATACGGGAAACATCTCCATTCAATAGAACTCTCTGTTTGAGACTCCACAAAGTGGAAAGAAAAGAACCATTCACTTGATCTCTTGTCTTTTCTAGCTTTTCCTGGAGCTGGAGACTTTCGATTTTTTCCAAGACTTCAGTTCCTCCTTTTCCCTTTATTCCAGTCACCACTTGTTCTCCTCTCACCCCTTTAGAAAAAGATCCCTTTGGTTGCGTTTAGAAAGGCAGCCCAATTCTGATATTTCCCCCCCACTAATTGTTCTTTTAACCAAAAGATCTGATGTGAAAGGATCTGATGTAGTTGGTCAAAAGACCAATTAGTGGAAAAAAGATCAGAATTGGGCTGCCTGTCTAAACACAGCCTATATGTAAGTCATGTATTGGACAACTTTCTTGTTCGAGAGCTACTGTCACGAAGGGAATGTTTTGGCAGATAACTATATAAAAAGCCATGGCTTTTCTAGGTTGTGTCTGGCGATTTCAATTACTTGTTTGTGTTGGTGTTGCGAGCCTGTTTAACAGAGCCTGGGGTTTATGCTATCTGTGGCTGTGGTGTGGAAATGTGGCCCTGGGAGCTTCACTAGGGAAATGCAGGGATGCAGTAAAACTAATTGAATCCCAAATGTATGAGTAATAGTTTCATCTGTTTAGCACGGAGGCCCAGTTGATCAGCTGTCACAGAAACTTCTAACCAGAAATAACAATTATAGCCTAAAAAAGGGGTTTCCGTGACTAAGTTACATTTCATGTAACTATTTTGGGTTACAAACGAGACATACATTTGCTTGTTTTTGAAAGAGTCCTTCCGTGAAGTTTCTTATATGCCCTTCAGAAATCTTACCCAACATATTCTAAGGCTAGTCTGAATCCCCTACACTCCACACACCTCTACAGTCATCTTCAATCAGCTGGCATCATATACCTAACCACCCTCCTTATGCGTCACGATACTGTACACTCCTCTCTCCCGGTCCCTCTTTCTGTGTGACTCATTGACCTTGTTGTGCATTCATAGTCCAAGTGCATACTACTACACTACAACTGGGTACAAATCAGACAAAGTAGGGTCTGAATATCATATTCCGCGACATCCATTTCTGCTATTGACAGGGCATCGATTCTGTGTGAATGGATGGCGTGTCCAGACTTGAATGTGAGATGATGGTGTGTGAGACTGTACCACCCAATCACACACATGCAGGTGCATACACACACACACACACACACACACACACACACACACACACACACACACACACACACGTGCACACATGAAACACACAATCGCACATGATACACACACACATGAAACGCATGCCCACCCACGTACGCACACACACACACACACACACACACACACACACACACACACACACACACACACACACACTCAGCCAGGCAGCCATCTCCTCAATCACCATCACTCCCATCCTCATGTCCATTGGTGTCTGCCTCAGTGTGTATGTGTGTGTGCCTGTGTGCACACTGGGGGAAGAACAGCTTGATAAGTGTCTTCCTGCCACGTGGGGCCTGTCCATCTCAGGACCATTAATCCAATCCAAAATGTCTGCTTAATGCAGTGTGCCACCGAGAGAGGCAATACTTAATATATTTGATGTCTCTGGTAGGAAGTCAGGGGATTTAGCCCTTTAGGCCACCATTAGAGGATAAACATTCCAGTACAATGGGAATTATATTGGAATTCTATACCAATGATGGAGAATGAAACCTTTAAAAATACACATTGGGAATTGGATAGCCTACCACTGAACAAAGTCCTTAAAAATTACCCTTGGATCAGTTTTTAATCTGAGATCGATGTTATAGGTTACATGGATGAAAGCCAAGAAAATCCATCTTTTTATATTTCCATTTATTGTATCAACAACTATTTTTGTATGAATAGAAGAAAAAAAACTGTCAAGGTGGTTTGTGTTCATTTGTATTTCCCTCTATGCATTTAAACGCTCATTAGCATAACAATTACCGCATACATAATACATAACGTATAACGTCATTAAAAGGAAGAGAAAAACAAACAGCTACATTTCTGGCGTGTTTGTGTTTTCCCCTAAGTTACTGACATTGACCATTTGCACAGTCTATAGGGACCTGTGCCGTTTAAATGGGAATACTCTTCTTTCTGATGTGTGAAGAGAAAATAACAATATCTCATTATGATAACCGTACCTAGGCTATATGTTTACTCTAGTGTTCTACACTGGTGGCATCTCTCACGTTATGAAACATTTTCAGATAAAACAATTATTGACAGCGTCAATTTGGCAAGGAGGCACGTTCTAGCAAGTCTCAGGTGAACTTGAGTCTCTTAGATATTGAATGTATCACGTAGGCTAGTGTATTAACGACCTCACATTGCTTATGATGTTCTCACATGTAGAGAGATCATCTAATATAATAATAATAATATGCCATTTAGCAGACGCTTTTATCCAAAGCGACTTACAGTCATGTGTGCATAAATTTTTACATATGGATGGTCCCGGGGATCGAACCCACTAAAGCAGGGGTTTCAAACTCATTCCAAGGAGGGCCGCGTGTCTGTGGGTTTTTGTGTGTTTCCTTTCAATTAAGACGTAGACAACCAGGTGAGGGGAGTTCATTACTAATTTGTGTCCTTAATTCATCAATCAAGTACAAGGGTTGAGCGAAAACCCACAGACACTCGGCCCTCTGTGGAATGCGTTTAACACATGTGATCTAAAGTATAGATTCTATATTAATTGTCATGCCCATATAGAGGGTATTTAAATCTTAATGATTGCTTAATAAATAATATGTCTATGTGATCCGTGACATTATGCGTAATTGGAGTTTAATTAATATTTTCCAATTTCACCCCACCCCACATTGACACCCCCAAAGAATCATATAAGCAATAGTATTTAAAGAGAGAGCGAATAAGATGACTATTACAGATGTACGATAAATGCAAACAAATGGTTTATTACGAAATTATTAATGCGTCGTGCTGGGTGAAGGGAAAACACACAGACGCAAGAAGAAATCTCGCCTATCTTTTCCCTGGATTCTGCCAGCTCCTCCCCCCCGCGCGCAGGGCTGCATTCGATCAAATCCTTCAACTGGGACCACTTCGCCGAATCGCACTTTTTAACACTGCAGAATAATTGGACGCGCCACAACTTGCGAGGAGTTCTGTTGCTTAACATCAATAACAGTCACAAAGGGAAGAGAAGAAGAGAGTAAAAAAGGACTTGTATCCAGACTGAGCATCTTTCTCACTATGGAGAGGGGGGTCAGAATTTGCCCTATCTGGCACACTAGCGTTTTTTGGTTTCTGCTTTTGATAATTATATCTTTCTTTCTAGCGGTTAAATCAGAGATAACTTGCAGATCATGTCAGCGGGGAGATAAGGGGCGTATTAAGGAATTACTGCTTAAAACGGACACACGAGAATTCGCAACAGGGTACGGAGGGGAAGTTATTGGAAATGGAGCCGGGGCAACTGCTCCACCGAGTTTAAATTCTGCAAGTGCCGAAACTCGACCGCTTGAATGCGCATCTGGGTCTGATGAATGCATCCAGGGGAAATACATCTACTCAAGGCGAAAACGGAATACTGACATGCTCCTCCATTCCAAGACCGCACTACTTGGTGGAGGAATGCACTACGGTAGTGGTAAACAGAGAGAATTCACCCGGCGCGGTGAGTACAAAGTTTCCAACCTCAAAATGAACGTTCATGCAGGCAAGACAGATGTCGGGAAGGCTCGCGAAGATTTAATTCCCGGCATCTCACACAAGCACCGAGTTCGTAGGAACAGCCCGAGAGCTAATATTGGGGATGATAAAGTGAAGTCCTCCGGATCACCCCAAAGAAGGGAGACGCTGCCTCTGAGTTACTCGCGAGAGGGCATCACCTCACCGGCTGGGCGCAGCAGAGTGACACGGTCCGAATTGCGATGGAGCACCGAGGACAGGAGAGCGGCCAGTTCGAGGCAGGACGAACTCAAACTCACCAGTTCAACCTTCGCATTGACCGGAGATTCCGCTCACAACCAAGCCATGGTGCACTGGTCTGGGCAAAATAGCAGTGTAAGTGAATACTTGTTCAGTGGTTTTAAAATAATATTTGGTCTATGTGCGAATTCATGCAGCGCATCAATGGAGAGAAAATGTAGCCATCAGTTTGACTTTGGTGAAATTGCCAATAACTTAGGCCTACTAAAGGTGTATGTGTGTGCGTGCGTGCGTGCGTCCGTGTGTGCGTGCGTGTGATGTAGCGCGCATAGAGTGTGGGATTGGCAGGATTCATTCCGAGGCAACAGTGTGCGTGCTGTTCATCCCCAGTATAATTGCCAAAGCCTATTCGACATGCATCTCTTTTGTTGTTAAGTGATATCATCAAGTGATTGAACAATCATCTGAACAAATCATGGCAAAGACACTCACAGACAGTTAACACAATCACCTCAGCATTTGCGTATCCGAGACAGTTTCCCCATGCGTTTCAGAGGGAATCTGTCTGACCCAATTCCTCATTACCCACACTTAGTCCTGTCTGTAACGAAACTGATTTCATTTCAACACATCACCAGCTCTCATGCCCCCAGTTAGTCATGGCAGAAATGAGGTCCCCCATGCCTCCAGGTGTTTCTGAGGTGGCTTGAAAAACCAACTTCCAAAGTTTGACCTTATACACTTGAGGTGGGGGATATCAAATACACCAAAATGTATGACCTATTTCTTCTGTTGAGTAGTTAAATAGTCATTCTAGTCTCTTGTCAAGGGTTTCCAAATACACAGTGGTGCACATTTTTGTTCCTACCCAGCGCTAACACACTCTACTCTATTCTACCCCGTGTAGCTCAGTTGGTAGAGCATGGCGTTTGCAACGCCAGGGTTGTGGGTTCGATTCCCACGGGGGGCCAGTATGAAAATGTATGCACTCACTAACTGTAAGTCGCTCTGGATAAGAGCGTCTGCTAAATGACTAAAATGTCAAATGTAAATGTACTGAACTCTACTGTACTGAACCCTACTCTATACTGTACTGAACCCTACTCTATACTGTACTTAACCCTACTCTATACTGTACTGAACTCTACTGTACTGAACCCTACTCTATACTGTACTGTACTGAACTATACTGTAGTGTAATGAACTCTACTGTTCTGTGCTGTACTCTACTGTGCTGAACTTTGATGTCCAAACTTGTGAAACGTAGACATCTATGATTGGTTCAGATTTTGTCTGGTCTGGATCAACCATATTTGGTCTTATTTGGGGGAAGAGCTCATAAACATACAGTGAGGGAAAAAAGTATTTGATCCCCTGCTGATTTTGTAAGTTTGCCCACTGACAAAGACATGATCAGTCTATAATTTTAATGGTAGGTTTATTTGAACAGTGAGAGACAGAATAACAACACGAAAATCCAGAAAAACGCATGTCAAAAATGTTATAAATTGATTTGCATTTTAATGAGGGAAATAAGTATTTGACCCCTCTGCAAAACATGACTTAGTACTTGGTGGCAAAACCCTTTTTGGCAATCACAGAGGTCAGACGTTTCTTGTAGTTGGCTACCAGGTTTGCACACATCTCAGAAGGGATTTTGTCCCACTCCTCTTTGCAGATCTTCTCCAAGTCATTAAGGTTTCGAGCCTGACGTTTGGCAACTCGAACCTTCAGCTCCCTCCACAGATTTTCTATGGTATTAAGGTCTGGAGATTGGCTAGGCCACTCCAGGACATTAATGTGCTTCTTCTTGAGCCACTCCTTTGTTGCCTTGGCCGTGTGTTTTGGGTCATTATCCTGCTGGAATACCCATCCACGACCCATTTTCAATGCCCTGGCTGAGGGAAGGAGGTTCTCACCCAAGATTTGACGGTACATGGCCCCGTCCATCGTCCCTTTGATGCGGTGAAGTTGTCCTGTCCCCTTAACAGAAAAACACCCCTAAAGCATAATGTTTCCACCTCCATGTTTGACGGTGGGGATGGTGTTCTTGGGGTCATAGGCAGCATTCCTCCTCCTCCAAACACGGCGAGTTGAGTTGATGCGAAAGAGCTCCATTTTGGTCTCATCTGACCACAACACTTTCACCCAGATCTCCTCTGAATCATTCAGATGTTCATTGGCAAACTTCAGACGGCCCTGCATATGTGCTTTCTTGAGCAGGGGGACCTTGCGGGCGCTGCAGGATTTCAGTCCTTGACGGCGTAGTGTGTTAGCAATTGTTTTCGTGGTCACTATGGTCCCAGCTGCCTTGAGATCATTGACAAGATCCTCCCGTGTAGTTCTGGGCTGATTCCTCACCGTTCTCATGATCATTGCAACTCCACGAGGTGAGATCTTGCATGGAGCCCCAGGCCAAGGGAGATTGACAGTTCTTTTGTGTTTCTTCCATATTGCGAATAATCGCACCAACTGTTGTCACCTTCTCACCAAACTGCTTGGCGATGGTCTTGTAGCCCAATCCAGCCTTGTATAGGTCTACAATCTTGTCCCTGACATCCTTGGAGAGCTCTTTGGTCTTGGCCATGGTGGAGAGTTTGGAATCTGATTTATTGATTGCTTCTGTGGGCAGGTGTCTTTTATACAGGTAACAAGCTGAGATTAGAAGCACTCCCTTTAAGAGTGTGCTCCTAATCTCAGCTCGTTACCTGTATAAAAGACACCTGGGAGCCAGAAATCTTTCTGATTGAGAGGGGGTCAAATACTTATTTCCCTCATTAAAATGCAAATCAATTTATAACATTTTTGACATGCGTTTTTCTGGATTTTGTTTTTGTTATTCTGTCTCTCACTGTTCAAATAAACCTACCATTAAAATGATAGACTGATCATTTCTTTGTCAGTGGGCAAACGTACAAAATCAGCAGGGGATCAAATACTTTTTTCCCTCACTGTAATGGCCAGTATGTAGAGTAATACCCAAATATGCAAAGGAGGATACTGCATATTATACCTTTGTGTACCTATTTACGATACATCACCAGGAAGAGAATGACATTCGTAGCCATAATTATGCATTTCTGTGTAGTACAGATCAGGGACCCATGATGATATTCCGTTACCGTAATTCCGTTACCGGGTATAAATTCAAGTCAATGTGTCATGCTGACACCCCATTCTTTCTGCAGACATCGTTGAATCTTAATTCAGAGCAGCATTTACGATTTCTTTGGAAAATGTGGACACAAAAAAAACGATGGGAGATTTTACCAAAATTCTGTTACCAAAACGTTGCATCTGCACAGTTCATCCAGTAAATGTGTTTTTGCAAAATGTTCAGTGTAAATTGTTAAAAGTAGTCCTTGTGCATAGAGTTGTATGGTTTGTTAAACTTTGAAATTAATGTTTTTTGTTTGACATACATTTTCATAGAAAAATCTGATTCTGTTACCATGGAATTGCCCAGCATCATCACCACCATATAGCCACACGGAACCTGTGCTATTTTGTGATATGAATAGATTGGGTTCTAATTGTGTGCAACTGTAAAACAATTCCCCCCTCTCTTTTCACTTGTGACGCAAGCAACTTTCTAATGAGCAAGAATAGGTCCCCTGCATTAAATATGTAGAGTTGTTGCTGTATGCAGAAATAGATAGAGCCTCTTAGATTTTTCCCATCTGAGCACAAGTGCAAATAAACAGATGAGTTGACGATGCGTCATGGAGCAGAAATGGAAGTGTCTGTCTTTGTGTCGTTATATGGGATGTGTGCTGCTGCTGCTGCTGTATATCTAACCTATTGGGCATTTACATAGTTCAGGGGATTAATGATCCCATATGCTGTGTGTGTGTGCCAGATTAGAATATGAAGGAATGTGCCTTCTCATAATAGCCCAAGAGACAGTGGTGGATTAAGTGATGGAGGGATGGAGGCATGCAGTAGAAGAGATGGGAGGTCTGGGTCTCTCTCTCTCTCTCTCTCTCTCTCTCTCTCTCTCTCTCTCTCTCTCTCTCTCTCTCTCTCTCTCTCTCTCTCTCTCTCTCTGTGTGTATTAAATACTGTATGATTTTACATGTAGATGATGGATGATTCATCTGATCATATCCAGTAAGATGAAAAAAAAAATGAAAAAAGTTTTCTATCTAGTTCAATTATGGAAATGTCTGTGTCAAAAAGCAGCTGATATAATTTGTGCATTCTGATCATTGTTAGGAGAGACGTTGGGACAGGCTTGGGATTTTAAATCTCATGGAAAGGTTACAGCAAAACGCCGGAGTCCCATCGGGGGATATGTGGCAATGGCATATTGCTTGCATGCACATAAAAGTGTGTCAGGAGACTGCATATTTACATTATTGAAATGTCAGGGCATTAAGTACTTTGCTTGTCACTCAAGATAACAAGTTGCAGCCTGACATAATCAATTCATGTAACAAGTTTACTCCGCAGCTTTGGACTGCCTCGGAAGATGTAGAATGTGCCCACATGCATCATGGGTGTTAATATGGATTGAGTGGTATGGAAGTCAACTGCCCAATCCTGAATCGACCCCTAAGCCAATCGCCTTACGCACTTGTGGAGATCTGATAGGTTAGGTGTACGTTTTAACCATATTGCTTACACCAATCAAATCCTCTCGGATCTTCACAAGTGCATAGGGTGTAGGGCTTAGGGGTCCATTTGACATTGGGCCAACATAGCGTTGAAGCTTCATCCTTGAATTCATTTTGCCACAGTACTCCTCAGTATCGGATATTGCTCAGAAACGTCTTCACTTTAGTCATAGCAGATCTGGGTTTAAATAGTATTTGTTTTCTGTCAAATACTTCAACTGTGCTTGATTGAGCTTGCCTGGCGCAATGGAACCAATGGAATAGTCCCAAAAGTGCCAACCCCGCCCATCTAGGACTCCATGAACCCAGGTCTGAGTCATAAAAACAGAATCAATAGAACCAGAACCAAAGCCAGACTTGAACCAATCCAGGAGCCATACTCAGATTCCATTTTCCCAGTTGAGGCAGTTCTTTCTAGAGTCTTTGACAACTCAAGACAATGACAAAACCCTTACTGAAAATGAAACGAGTTCTTAGCCACACAATGATCAAACATACTTCGAAACAAAAGCGTTTGTCAGAGAAGTTTCTTCTTGAGCTGAAAAGAAGTAGAAAATCAAACGTTTTTGTAGCCAATTAGTGAGTGAGTTGATCACATATAGTTTGTAGTGAAGTGTGTTGTGAGAAACCAGCTCACACCAGCTGTCTCGGTTTGACGACGGTCTCACTCTGGCTGTTCCTATGTGTTGAGGGAATCTATTTATGGTTCTGTACAGCAGTCGTCTCGTACAGCAGTGGTGGCACATTTACAGCAAAAAAAAGAGAAACAGTCCTCTTTCAAACTAACATCTCTGATGTTTTTCTACCTCATCAAATGTTCCATAATTTGCTTGTTTTCCAACAATTTGACGGTGTCAATGGGTCCCGCTTGTAGTAGTGGCCACGACGTAGCTAGTCATGTTAAACCAAGCAAATTTACAACCTGTTATCCAAGATGGCTGAAAATCAAACAGGCAATTTAAATGATGCTAAACTGACAGACCCACACAATCAGGGCCACTGCAGTTAAACAAGAGAATACAACCATTCAAATGTACTATTACATATTCATTGGCCCTGCCAGAAATGGTCAGAGAGGAGTTTGTGTTTGCTGTTGCTATTTCTTTCCATTCATTTGGCACTTTATTATTATCCTGCACCACCAACTGTGCTGTTCCTGTATTCCCACTCCTCACACCCCAACTCCCATGTACAAAACAGTGAGTCACAGAGTTATATCACTTGAATACGAACAACAATAACAGCAGCCTAACAAAGGCGCAGTGCAATCCACTCTTTCAATTATCCCCCGAAGAAAGTAGTCATAGAAACACATTTACTTGCATTGCAATGGGATTCCCTCCGAACTACAGTGGCTAAGGGGCTAATGATAGTACTGAGCAACTGGTAAATATCTGGTCATATTCTATAACATATACAAATATTTGTCATACTGTGCTACATTCAACAGTTGAATTTGGTGGTTGTGGTACACACTAATAAACAGATGAGTTGACGATGCGTCATGGAGCGGAAATGGAAGTGTCTGTCTTTGTGTCGTTATATGGGATGTGTGCTGCTGCTGCTGTATATCTAACCTATTGTGCATTTACATAGTTCAGGGGATTCATGATCCCATATGCTGTGTGTGTGTGCCAGATTGGAATATGAAGGAATGTGCCTTCTCATAATAGCCCAAGAGACAGTGGTGGATTAAGTGATGGAGGGATGGAGTCATGCAGGTAAATATCTGGTCATATTCTATAACAGATACAAATATTTGTCATACTTTGCTACATTCAACAGTTGAATTTGGTGGTTGTGGTACACACTAATATTCAGTCGTGTAGACAGACATACTATCTTGTGATAACTACTGTATCAATGCCATATGATTGGCCTACTATCTTACTAGAGAACACTTCCCAAGCTCTGTCCCCCCCCCCCACCACCACCCACCCCTGGTAGGAGAGTTAACTCTGATGTCTGTCTGGGATAATTGAGCCGCAGGTATGTGCTGGGTCAGGCACTGATCTGGCGGCGGGCCTGCGGAGGCCGTCACAGTGCACTAACCAGCGTTTATTTACCGGTCTGGCTAACACAGCCCTCCCTCGTTTGCCTGTAAACAAAACCCCCCATGCCCAGTTTTGCTCTTCGCTTCTCGCTTTTCTTTCTCAGACAACTCCCAGAGGAATTATTCACAAATAATAAAGACTGCCTGAGTTGGAAAGCTAAACAAAATCTAGTAGCGATATTGAAAGCGTCAGCTTTCCTTTTTGTTATAGAGCCCCAGACTCTGCATACATGGACAAATAATAAAACAAAGTTTGTAAGTAATGTACCTGGGTAGCACACTAATCCCACCATCGGAGGCCTCAGGAGTGCACACTTCATTTCAGTAAGTGCCCTTCCCCTGTCTCCCACCCTCCTCCACTCGCACTCACTGTTGGATCCTGTCTCAATCATATTTTCTTTCACGTTTGCTTGCCCTGGACAATATTCCAGGTCCGTATAGTGTTAAGTGTAGTAGATTAGTAATTTACCAATAGAGATTGAATCAAGTAAAAGCCAACTGGTAGATGTTGCTTGCTGAGAGCTTGGGTGTAAATAGATGTGGTTCAATTTCAAGGTTTATCAGTGTAATTATATGTTCTTTCCAGTGGATTGTAGGTGAAATAATTGTGTTTTACATGCATGGTTTGGTGTCAAGATGTTGGACAGCAGGGATGGGAAGCCATTGGAGCACGTTACTGCTGTAAAATAAAATATACTTATCTATCTTATCTGTCGTTAACTATACAATATATTATTTAATTCAAACCCATTCATTTGTAATATGTTTATAGATTTTATAGTGTTGATAATAGATAAGAAAGTATTTTATCAACCACAAAGTGCCAATTTGTTTGCGCTAGCCAATTCAGCTGAAATGAACAACAAAACATGTGTCATATTCCTTTTTGAAAGTACTCCTAGTTTACCTTTTGACAAATGTTGATTCATTTGGATAACTAACTCGCACTCAAATAACAGTCAGTGGTGCAGTCATACAAGTGCTAATTCTCCCTCTCATCACATCACACATCTGGATGGATTCCCTCTTCATAATATCCAGTGACACATCACATACCAGGCAGGTGTTTGTGGTAATGGCATATTATCCTCCCACCACTCTTCTGGTTCCCCTCTCCTGCTGAGTGGTGGCATTATTTAAAGCCATCTCATGCGCACACGCATGCACACAGAGGCACACATACACACACACACACACTGAGGCAGACGGCGATGGACATGATGATGGGAGTGATGGTGATTGAGGAGATGGCTGCCTGTCTGAGTGTGTGTTGGTGTGTGTTTGTGTGTGCTGTGTGGGAGAGAGGAGAGGTGTGCTTAGCAGGGCCATGCCATTAGAGGTACATTGAAGCGTGGTGCAAAGGCCTGGCTTCAAGGTGGAACACGATCATGGATCAGGTTCTGTGAGAATTCATCACTGTTTGGATATATATGATTTATGTATATACTGAAGAGTATGCAGACGTCTGAGGATGACTCAAATATGGAAGGGGTTTATAAGAATGACTGAATAATGAATCAGGTTTTTCCTTCTGCAGGTGTTTCAGGAAAAGGCTAAATTACTTGTCAATGAGTAGGAAATAGTAATATGTATATATGTTGTGATGGGTGTTATGGTTGGTGTCATGCATCAGCTTAGACTACTTTAAAACAGAAACCCTTTTGACTTCCGGTAGAAAAGTTATCCTGTTTTCACAAGTTATCATGTGTTCACATGTGGATACTGTTGATGTCCACACCTGCTTCAAAACTGCAAAAAGGCACGGAAAATATGAATAATTGGTGGCATCATATTCTTACAATTACTTGAGTAGGGAAGCAGAAAATGCATTTTGTGTATCTCAAGTGGTTGATTTCCTTGATTGCCATGTTATTGAGTTGATTATCTTCTGTGTACTTTCGTCTCTGCTCTCCATATGGAATAGAATGGGCCCAGTGCAGAGTTTTCATATTAGATCAGTTTTGTCAGATGTAATATTTCTCATTTCAGATTTGATTGTAACTGTTGAGTTTCACATTCAAGGCCTAGCCACTTTGGCTGTGAATTGAACCACTCATGTTCATAGCGCCAGTAAGTGGAGTTTGTCCTTTAACCAGACCTGAACAGAAATAGTAGAGGTTACAACTTCCAGTAGGAGGATGGTTGAATATCGGGACCGTTCATACCACACATCGTGCTAATCCCATTGAAATGTTGGACATTTGACACAGTATGAGGAACATTTGATACATCAAGCCACATTTCCACGTCTATCTTGCTAATCACATCGAAATATTGAACGTTTTATACATCCATCTAACAACATTTCCCCCGGTTGCGAGATAAGGCATTTGAACGTCAGCTTTGTAAGCAATCCACGGCAACAGCTGCATGAATCCAAATCTGATCATTATGCCCCTTCAGTAAACAGCTACAGCGAGATCGAGACGGATGAAAAATACAAGATGAACGTTTATTGAATAGGTTGTGTTGCAACACACAGAGAGGCAACACACTCCTCCTGACACATAGGCCCTGCATCAAGATGCCAGAATGAGTTCAGCGTTCAGCTGCCCTGTTCGTCTTCTTCTCTCTCCTCTTAATCTCAGGCACATAGGAATGAATTGGGATGAATCGCTGTGCACAGAGTGTATCCACATTAGTAGTTTCCTCGGAGCTCGTAGCAGCTCGTGTCCCCTTTAGCCATTCAGATTGACAAGGATGATTGTTGGCAGCTATTGAAAGACAGTCGGAGGTCCTCTTTAGGCAGCCAGACAGTCCCATCTAGGCCCATCTCCGCACTGATCAGGTGCAGAATTGTATGTGGCACAAATTGAATCCCAGGCAATCTGTAACCCAGAGGAGTACGGCTGAAAGCGAAGATAAAAATGATTTTTTTTTCAATGGAGAAATGCTGGGGAGGCAGACGGGGTGAAAGAGATGAGGTGGGATGAGATGACTGGCTCCAGTCTATTGATCAGGTCCAGAGTTAGCAAGGAGACAGAGACAGGGGAGGAGGGGGGAATGGTAACCCAGCCCCAAAAAATTTAGAATGGCGTTTGCTCTCCTTAGGAACCATCAGCCGACATGTGTTTCTCTTTTCAATAAGAGGCTGGTTATGTCTGGCGCCGTCTAGGGGCACAGCGACAAAATCAAACTCGAGATAAACCTTGTTTTTGCCCCACTTACGCTCTCAAAAACCGACATACAAGGGACGTTCAGATTCAAAACCAAAAAACGAATGGCAAAGTTCTCTGTTTTCCTTTTCTTTTACTAGATTACAATGGATGACCTAGAGGAGTGCTTTACCAGATGGCATTACTGTGCATTAACGTCTATACGTTCCCTTCTTTACGTGACTTGGCTCTGTATCAGCTTCTGCTCAGAGCTTCTTTTTAATCGTGGGCTGAGAAATGACAATGCTATTATAGAGAACATATATTCTGTTTCTTTTTTTCACCCTATTTTTATATTGCACTGGTTAATTAAGTCCAGACAATATTTCTCCAGCTAAACTGAAGGCCGTGTGTGTGTGTGTGTGTGTTTGAGAGAGAGACAGAGAGAGAGAAACATCGATAGATAGAGTGAGAGGGGTAGATAGAAAGATGGAGAGTGAGAGAAAGAGGGATGGAGATGGACAGAGAGCGAGAGAAGGGAGTGAGAGAGAGAGATGGCCCCTCTGGGGAAGGCCAGAAAGTCTAATCAATCTTACATGTGTAATTGACATTCCCCCTAGATGTTATTAAACATGCAGCTCGCTGTTGCCCAGGACAAACTGAGAATTCTAGCTGCCCGCTTCCGCCGCTACCTGCCGACAACCACCTGACAACATTAAACAACTGGAAAAAGGTTTACCACAATGGTGTGGTTGCACACAAAATGGGTAGAGTTCCTGCTATTGGTTACAGGATTTACTACAGTACAATACTGGATTGTGTCATGAATAAAGCCAGATAGAAAAAAGGAACAGAAAAGAAACTAAGAATTAACTTGTTAATTTAGATAAGATCTCTGCTCTTAAAGTGAAGAGGAGTAGTGAATATGCATAAGTAGAATCAACAAGTTAACATGATGATTTATCTGTAGAATTAACCTTTTAGTGAACAGATTCAACTCAATCTTCTATGGTATGTAAATTACATCCTGTTAGATGAAAAAGCACATCAGCTATACCTGGCACGCATTGGTGACTGTTCACACTCTACCGATCATTTCAGTGTATATTCCCTTGGCAACATACATATTGGACTAACTACTTACAATTTCAGTGTATTCCCTTGAGAATACTGCAGATTGGACTGTGAAAAACTAACACTTTCAGCTGTCTTTTCGTGAACCTGTAAGGGCTCAATTCTTCCCTCGGTAGCTTTAGATATTCTAGTCAGGTGAGCGGTGGCCCTATTAGCAGATTGAATAGAGAGGTATTAATATTAAATGAGGATTTATGGAAGAAAAAAACCTTCCCTAGAATGCAACATCAAACAGCTGTGAGTGTGGAGAGGAAGGGCCCCCCTGTCTTGAAAAGGCGAGAGACATATCAAAGGCAGGTGTGAATTAATATGTTAAATAAATAATGTCCAGAAAATGTTAATTCCTTTGAATCTCTAAGCTGGCGCGCTCATATGAAAATATACATAACTTTGAGGCACAAAAACAAACCAATGTGTAATCTCGTTGTTTACACAGTAAGATAATGTTTGTTCAGTAAATTAGTTTGGCATGTTTTTTTTTGTGTGAGAAATCTGATACTGACTGGGCTTTTAAAGTTCTTTTTTTAGCGTTCTGATATGTGCCTCGGACCGGTTCCCACCCGATTTGGTAGATTTGGAAACCGGACTGACATTTTGGTTCTGTCTTTGAAGTAAGGAATGGTTTGGATGCGACTGCCGGAGATAAGGCTGGTGGTTTTGGCGACTCCCATCTGTGTGAAACCTCATTGAAAGACACGTCAGAGACGGATGATACTACCTGCCACATCTGCCTGCCACAACTACCCGCATCCAAATGCATTTACCTCAACAGGGCTCATCACTGCCGAATTACCGTGTAGCCTTCAGATGAAGCTTTGATCGGGCCGCTCTCAATGTCGCAGCTCCCGGAGCCAACCGTCAACCAGCCATCCGGTCATCAGTCTCCATTAGCTGCCACCAAAGTGACTGTTTTGACACCACACATAGGCTAGGCTACAGTAGTGGCATCCTGGCTGGACTTCATCTTTATTCTCATAGACTAGAGACTGGCTGTGGATGTCCGTTTCTCTTGTTGTTGTTTTTCAGTCTTTGTCCCCATGTGTGTAATTGGGTCGTAGGTGTTCAGTGGCTTTGAATCCCATCACCATGGGCTAATCACCATCATCCACCAACCTCACTGTCATCCTCATTTACCAGATCTGATTTCCTGCATCTAAACGTTGTCACATATTAAATGTGCCTAGAATATAGTTGCATTAAAAGGGATGCTTTTTGGTGTGTAATTTCTATGTAAAGTAGTGGAGGGGGACAGTGGGAGTGCAGGTGGCGGTTGATTGATAGTGTCTGACTACAGCGGGGCTTAGCTCATTAGTATTTTGGGGCTTTCGATTGGTGCGCCAGGAAACAGGGGCTTAATTCATTCATCCACTCAGCAGCGATATGCTCCTGGGGTTCACTGGGCCTAAATAAAGGTTTCTACCATTCAGACAGCAATGAATTCTCAGCACTCTTCATTGACATGGAGTTCAAAAGAAATCACCCAAGACTAGATAAAACGTCTGGCAGTCTTGGTCAATTTAGTTCTGTCTCTGTGTATTACCCCTTTCATACTTCTTTGTACTGCCAAGATGCTCCAGATAGATGGGAAAGACTAGAGAGACCGAGGATATGGATATCTACCTTCACTCTTTCCCAAAGACCTTCATGGAGGAAGCTTGAGTGAGTCCTCTTGCGAGATTAGGTGATACTGTATTAGATTATTTTAGCATGAGTTGCGATAGAGAAGGCACATTTTCAACCTGCCAGATAGGGGCTCATGGGAGCGCTGGTGGTGCGACACTGTATTACCTCCCAACTGCCTCCAACTCTAGGATCTAAAGGAGTTTGTTTGTACATTCCATTATTAATTAATCAGTAATTTATTAATTATACATAAGTGTTTTTTTCTAAAGCAGGTGGGCCTTTTGATATTTAAATTATGTTTTTTAACGGGGTCCGGCCTTTATTTTGATTAAGGAAAAACAACATCAATCAAATTCAATCAATCAAATGTATTTATAAAGCCCTTTTTACATCAGCAGATGTCACAAAGAAACCTAGCCTAAAACCCCAAACAGCAAGCAATGCATAATAAAATAATGTGCTTGACCAAACATCTGGAGTGTTTCTTTGTTTGGTACTCGGGGTGAGTGCTTCAGTCACTACATTTTCCTATTTTGTTGCATTACAACCTGTAATTTTAAATGGATTTTTATTTGGATTTCATGTAATGGACATACACAGTGAAATGAAAAAAATAACTTGTTTCAAAACATTATAACGAATAAATACCGGAAAAGTGGTGCGTGCATTTGTATTCACCCCCTTTGCTATGAAGCCCCTAAATAAGATCTGGTGCAACCAATTACCTTCAGAAGTCACATAATTAGTTAAATAAAGTCCACATGTGTGCAATCTAAGTGTCACATGATCTGTCACATGATCTCAGTATATACAGTGGGGAGAACAAGTATTTGATACACTGCCGATTTTGCAGGTTTTCCTACTTACAAAGCATGTAGAGGTCTGTACTTTTTTATCATAGGTACACTTCAACTGTGAGAGATGGAATCTAAAAAATCCAGAAAATCACATTGTATGATTTTTAAGTAATTAATTTGCATTTTATTGCGTGACATAAGTATTTGATACATCAGAAAAGCAGAACTTAATATTTGGTACAGAAACCTTTGTTTGCAATTACAGAGATCATACGTTTCCTGTAGGTCTTGACCAGGTTTGTACACACTGCAGCAGGGATTTTGGCCCACTCCTCCATACAGATCCTTCAGGTTTCGGGGCTGTCGCTGGGCAATACGGACTTTCAGCTCCCTCCCAATTTTCTATTGGGTTCAGGTCTGGAGACTGTCTAGGCCACTCCAGGACCTTGAGATGCTTCTTATGGAGCCACTCCTTAGTTGCCCTGGCTGTGTGTTTTGGGTCGTTGTCATGCTGGAAGACCCAGCCACGACCCATCTTCAATGCTCTTTCTGAGGGAAGGAGGTTGTTGGCCAAGATCTCGCGATACATGGCCCCATCCATCCTCCCCTCAATACGGTGCAGTCGTCCTGTCCCCTTTGCAGAAAAGCATCCCCAAAGAATGATGTTTCCATCTCCATGCTTCACGGTTGGGATGGTGTTCTTGGGGTTGTACTCATCCTTCTTCTTCCTCCAAACACAGCGAGTGGAGTTTAGACCAAAAAGCTATATTTTTGTCTCATCAGACCACATGACCTTCTCCCATTCCTCCTCTGGATCATCCAGATGGTCATTGGCAAACTTCAGACGGGCCTGGACATGCACTGGCTTGAGCAGGGGGACCTTGTGTGCGCTGCAGGATTTTAATCCATGACGGCGTAGTGTGTTACTAATGGTTTTCTTTGAGACTGTGGTCCCAGCTCTCTTCAGGTCATTGACCAGGTCCTGCTGTGTAGTTCTGGGCTGATCCTTCACCTTCCTCATGATCATTGATGCCCCACGAGGTGAGATCTTGCATGGAGCCCCAGACCGAGGGTGATTGACCGTCATCTTGAACTTCTTCCATTTTCTAATAATTGCGCCAACAGTTGTTGCCGTCTCACCAAGCTGCTTGCCTATTGTCCTGTAGCCCATCCCAGCCTTGTGCAGGTCTACAATTTTATCCCTGATGTCCTTACACAGCTCTCTGGTCTTGGCCATTGTAGAGAGGTTGGAGTCTGTTTGATTGAGTGTGTGGACAGGTGTCTTTTATACAGGTAACGAGTTCAAACAGGTGCAGTTAATACAGGTAATGAGTGGAGAACAGGAGGGCTTCTTAAAGAAAAACTAACAGGTCTGTGAGAGCTGGAATTCTTAATGGTTGGTAGGTGATCAAATACTTATGTCATGCAATAAAATGCAAATTAATTATTAAAAAATCATACAATGTGATTTTCTTGATTTTTGTTTTAGATTCCGTCTCTCACAGTTGAAGTGTACCTATGATAAAAAGTACAGACCTCTACATGCTTTGTAAGTAGGAAAACCTGCAAAATCGTCAGTGTATCAAATACTTGTTCTCCCCACTGTATACACCTGTTCTAAAAGGCCCCAGAGTCTGCAACACCACTAAGCAAGGGGCACCACCAAGCAAGCGGGACCATGAAGACCAAGGAGCTCTTCAAACAGGTCAGGGACAAAGTTGTGGAGAAGTACAGATCAGGGTTGGGTTATAAAAAAATATATGAAACTTTGAACATCCCATGGAGCACCATTAAATCCATTATAAAAAAAATGAAAGAATATGGCACCACAACAAACCTGCCAAGAGAGGGCCGCCCACCAAAACTCACGGACAAGGCAAGGAGGGCATTAATCAGAGAGGCAACAAAGAGACCAAAGATAACCCTGAAGGAGCTGCAAAGCTCCACAGCGGCGATTGGAGTAAAATAAGCAAACACGTTTGGTGTTCGCCAAAAGCCATGTGGGAGACTCCCCAAACATATGGAAGAAGGGACTCTGGTCAGATGAGACTCAAATTGAGCTTTTTGGCCATCAAGGAAAACGCTATGTCTGGCGCGAACCCAACACCTCTCATCACCCCGAGAACACCATCCCCACAGTGAATCATGGTGGTGGCAGCATCATGCTGTGGGGATGTTTTTCATCGGCAGGGACTGGGAAACTGGTCAGAATTGAAGGAAGGATGGATTGCGCTAAATACAGGGAAACCTGTTTCAGTCTTCCAGAGATTTGAGACTGGGACAGAGGTTTACCTTCCAGCAGGACAATTACCCTAAGCATACTGCTAAAGCAACACTCGAGTGGTTTAAGGGGAAACATTTAAATGTCTTGGATTGGCCTAGTCAAAGCTTAGACTTCAAGATTTGCTGTACACCAGCGGAACCCATCCAACTTGAAGGAGCTGGAGCAGTTTTGCCTTGAAGAATGGGCAACAATCCCAGTGGCTAGATGTGCCAAGCGTACAGAGACATACCCCAAGAGACTTGCAGGAGGGGAGGGGAGGGGGGGGGGATAGTTATGCACGCTCAAGTTTTCTGTTTTTTGGTCTTATTTCTTGTTTGTTTCACACACAAAAACAAATTTGCATCTTCAAAGTGGTAGGCATGTTGTGTAAATCAAATGATACAAACCCCCCAATAATCCATTTTAATTCCAGGTTGTAAGGCAACAAAATAGAAATAATGCCAAGGGGGTGAATACTTTCTCAAGCCACTGTACGTCTTTTTTAGGATGTTTAAGAGGCAAAACCAGACCAATATTTTCAGTCATTTCAACAATATACATCACCAAGTCTGTTTCATCCCCTTTCTTACTTATCTGAAGACTGGATCAATTTACACAGCCACTGTATTATAAAACCTTATTGCTATTCACCTTTGTAATATAATCATGGTAATTCCAAGTCATTTTCTAATTTTAGCAGTTAAAGAAGATTACATCCATTTTCATTTAATTCTATAAAAGCAGACTAACTGAACCATAATCACCCTCATCTGTCATTTTGTAATTTTCACTTTGACAACTGTTTAAGATGTTTTTTCACACACCGCTAATTAACATCTACTTTTTAATCAAGTAATTATCTAATTAGTGGAACTTTTGAATCGAACTTAAAAGCCTGTGCTAGCAGACAATAAACCATAATGATTACTTCTAACACACAATATGATTATCACTTAGGTCTTTGTAAATGAAATCACTCCTACACATACAATGGTCCATTCATAGGCTGTCCATTCAACACCATTCAATGCTTTCAATTCCAACTTTTATGTGGTATTCCCCTTTAACAGAGGCATATGTACACCTGAGACCAGTAGGAAGTCAACTTTGACCTTTTCTCTCCGCTTGGTACCCTTCCAGTCAGAGATGGTGCCATGCTGGGTTGTGCCATCCAAATCAAAGTGGACTCTTTCCTCCTCTGGCGGCCTGCCAGATCCTACTATGCCAGGTTTGACAGGTGCTCATGGCCCCGATGCAGGGACCCAAGGCAGGTAGCCCTCCCCAGTCCCCAGGCCAGATGGCCCAACCCTGGGGCTACGTCACCGAGACCTCCCCCTGGGGCCGTCGGCCACTGTCCACTGGTCATCACCACCAGGGGTGCCAAGAAAACCCATTACCATCCCCTTTTAAATTTAAATCGGAGAGATCAAAGAATCAAGAAACTGAGCTTTTAGTGAACTTAGGTAACACATGGTGCCTCAGAGTAGAGTCACTTTCCTAGCGCTGCTCTTCCCATGTCTGATACCCTGCCCACTGTGATTTAGAAAGGGCAATCAAGGCGGATTTCATCTTGAGATTACTTTGCTGTTAACATTAAAGCATATCATCGTAGGATAGCATGGCAGAGGACTCTTTTAGGCTTTAAACATACTGTACCAGCAGTGCTTGATTGCAAGTAAATCAATCCACGGACAATCAAATAGAAAAAATACTATACCATGCAGAGGATGGCGAGAGGAGCTCAAAGCATAACCGTCCAGTCTTTCCACATAACGCACACATCCCTCCAGGCTTGTCCAAGGTCAAGGTCGGTTGGCAGAACTGACTGTGCAAGCATATCTATTCACTTCATATCTGTAAAAACCTCGACTGGTTGTCTCATGCGAAATAACCCAGGGTCTGCAGAGCTGTTGCCTACAATGTTATCTCTTTGGATGAAGAGATTTGTGGATGTGGATAACAAGTTTAAAATGGTGTTTATACAAATGCAGATGATTCCCCAAGACGATAAGTGCTGTGTTTGAACAATACAGGGGGACGTAATCCCACAAACAACACGCTTTTGTGGATGTTCAATGTGATTCTGAATAATTATTTGACTACCAAACCATTTGCACAAAGACAAAATATTAAATTGAATTTAATCAATTATGCTGACATACAAAAATATAAATGCACATGCAATAATTTCAATTTTCCCCACTAAAGGGCTTTATTACAGACATAAATACTCCTCAGTTTCATCAGCTGTCCGGTGGCTGGTCTCAGACGATCCCGCAGATGAAGAAGCCGGATGTGGAGGTCCTTGGCTGGCTTACACGTGGTCTGCGGTTTTTAGTCCGGTTGGATGTACTGCCAAATTCTCTAAAATGACATTGGTAAAGAAATGAACATTCAATTCTCTGGCAACAGCTCTGGTGGACATTCCTGCAGTTAGCATGCCAATTGCACACTCCCTCAAAACTAGAGACATCTGTGGTGTTGTGTGACAAAATTGCACATTTTAGAGTGGCCTTTTATTGTCCCCAGCACAAGGTGCACCTGTGTAATGATTATACTCTTTAATCAGCTTCTTGATATGCCGCACCTGTCAGGTGGATGGATTATCTTGGCAAAGGAGAAATGCTCACTAACAGGGATGTAAACAAATTTGTGCACAAACATTTCTGGGATCTTTTATTTCAGCTCATGAAACATAGGACCAACACTTTACATGTTGTGTTTCATATTTTTGTTCAGTATAGTTTGTAGGCTATTGTTTGCACATTCCATTTTGTCATAATTTCCTTTTTTAATTTTGCTGGATAAGCTATGGTATCTCACCAGAGAATAGTACCATCAACTCAACAGCAGTTGTCTATAGGGAATAACGGTAATATTAGAGACCAGTAAAGTAAAGGTACTACTGCAACACACTCTTAGAAAAATTGGTTCCAAAAGGGTTCTTCGGCTGTCCACATAGGATAACCCTTTTTGGGTTCCATGTAAAACCCTCTGGGGAAAGGGTTCTACAAGGAACCCAATATGGTTCTACCTTGAACTAAAAAGGTTATACCTGGAACCAAAAAGGGTTTCTCAAATGGTTCTCCTATGGGGACAGCCGAAGGACCCTTTTAGGTTCTAGATAGCACCTTTTTCTCTAAGATTGTATGGTAGCTCTTGTATTCCTCTGTTGATCAGAGAAATAACAATATTTGCTTTGTGTGTTGGCACCTCAATGCCAGATCTCTCTCCCTCCTTTGCTCTCTCTCCTGTCAGATTTTGACTGAATTGGGTTAGACATGTGAGGCACAAAAACAGAAGCATCACTGATGAAAATGACAATGCATCTGTCATGTTGTTATATTGAGATGTAAAAAAAAAAATACCTTCCAAGCAACAGCAACTTATGTAACCACGGCAAACCACAAACTTATGCGACAGTTGTGTTGCTTACATACAAAAAAGACTGTATATACATTGTGAAAAAAAGTTGAGATCTCTTATAATATGCAAATGTGGTACGCCTATGTTGAAAACTATTTGGCACTTAAAGGGAAAATCCACAAAAAAACTATCTAGAAAATTAAATGCAAAACAGTTTGGGACTGAATCAACAGTAGACTAATGAACAAAAACGGAATTCAAGATTATTTTTGTCAAAGCCCTATGGATATCAATGCCTGATAGTGTGCTGCAGAATAACATATTCAAAGTCTATTCTGTTTGGAGTGGTGGTGTGGCATCTGTATTTGGTATTCAAATTCCTTTCTGACCCACACACCATCATGGATCGTGGTGTCGTGCACAAGGACCTGTCTTGTCTGTCTCCTTGTGCATGCTGGTGAGTAGACAGGGCCTGATTCCTCCTCCATGTTGTCTCTTGTTTCCCTGCCTGCTGCTTCTCCTCCTTCCTGTTTTATCTTTGCCACATGCCTTCCCACCTCCCAGAATAAATGTGACAGCTAGACATCGTGCCAATGTGTAAGATGCCTAAGTTTAACTGCTGAACATGTTCAACTGTTAAACACTGATATTGTTGTTAACTACTGAAAAACACTGATACTCTCTGAATCCTCTCACAGAAAGGTATATGTGAGGAAATAAAAATAAATGGTGCATTTGTAAAAACTGAGCTAATATAATTCAGAAGTTTGACTCCATCTTGAATTTGTGTTTTTATGACTCATGCCAGAGAGGTGATTAGATTGCATCATGATACAGTCTGCTGTACAGCCTAGTTTACTGACTTAGCTAATTTAACCATCCAGATATTTGTTTGTAAACAGGCGAGACATTCGGCCAGCATTTTCATGTGAGATTAAGTTATTGCATTTGATTTACTTCTCACTACTGGAGATTAATTGGAATATTGCGTTAAATATATCTCTAGCAAGGGAGTGTGTGTGTGGGCGTGTTTTTTTTGTGTTGGTGGGATATCTTCCCTTTGTGGTCCTTGAGCATTCACGAAGTCTGGACTTGTTTGAAGTTATCTATTTTTATCTGAGGGAAATTTTTGTTTATGTGTGCGTCGTATGCAAGAGCTTCCTCCACCTGGGACTCTTAAATATTGCTGGTTTGAGCACTTTTACTTTTTAACAAGCACATTTTCAGTTGCTGCAGCTTTTTTTTATGCGTCTGTTTCCAGTGCTGCTGAGGTCTTACGAAGCGCTCGTTCGCTCGCGCTGTGTTTCCTAGGTTTTCCCTCTCCTCTCGCTACACCTCTTCATCTGAATAGCTCTGTCCTTAAAACCTGAGTGCCTCAGCTTCCCCCAACTCCTATGGCAGGGCCCCGTAGATAGAGAACAGGTATGCTACCTAATGAGATTTCCTCTATCTTTTCCCCCTTGCCCGGGGATCTACGAACCGAAAGCCTGCTTAGTTCAAACGGGTAGCTAACTTATTACCGTATTCCTCAGTCGAAAGACTCCTTCAGATTCACACCTCAAGCAAATTCCCATCATATTTGATCCGTCAGCCCCGGCTGAATTGATGTGAGGTAAATCAAAGGTGCTGCACTCTGGCAGGATGAAAGGGAGGAGACAAGCTGTGCACCACAAGTCTTCTACTTCGGCTTTCCAAGCTTTTTTTTAATTACTTAGAAATAAAAAATATATAGATTATTGGTTAAGTTTTGGTCGGAACTAACGAAGACATTGGCTCGTTAGAGTGTAGCCCATATAACGTTATGTAATTTTTTGGGGCATCAAGTCCCTGTATGGAGGTTAATTACAGTAGAATAATTGGATACTTTTCCATGACAGGCTAAAAAGTCTACATACATTGATGGCATTGGGATAGCACTGATTAGTAACTTCTTATTAGTATCTTGAAGGTGTCATTTTATGGTTGAATTGAGTTAGGCCAGTTTTCCATCCATTTATATGGAATTCTTCAATTGAGCACTTATAATAGGCGCCTAACAAATGTCGAGGTCATCGCCTCTGGATAGCACCTGTCTGAGCTTTGTACTGTACAAGACTTTGACATAGACTTTAACACTTCAACCCCAACGCTCAAAGGATGAATTTTCTGCTCAAGGGATGGATTCTTTTTCCCATCCAGAGGAAATCGAGGAAGTCGTGATTGCCAAACAGATGACGTAACATATTGGGTAATTCTCTGATAAGTCTTTGGCATTCTTTAGTTATTCATGAGGTTGTTATGGCAATAGTATCAGAGACAACGTTAGGATTCGTAGGAGAGAGAGAGAGTGAAGTCTCTGCTAATGGAATCTGCTAATGAATAGAGTGAGGGCAGTCTTTTCATGACCATCAATCATTTAATTGTTAATTTCAATGATTAATGTTGGCTTCAGTTTCATCCACCAGAGTTGCCTGTCTGTTGCTGCACGTATTCTGTTCATAGGATGATTTCAAAGCCTGTGTAACTGGGAAGGGATCCACAGATCGCACTCCAATGCAGTGCTATGTGTTTGGTGGTACATGGACTTACACAGTGACAGAATTAAGATGAACGTATGACCAATGTCGACTAAAGAGGGAATACATTTTTCCATGTACTTCAAGTTTAAGTTTAGCTGGATTCATTAAACATGAGATTGAAAAGTAATACACTATATATACAAAAGTATGTGGCACCCCTTCAAATTAGTGGATTTGGCTATTTCAGCCACATCTGCTGCTGACAAGTGTATAAAATAGAGCACACATTTTACATTTTTACATTTAGCAGATGCTCTTATCCAGAGCGACTTACAGTTAGTGAGTGCATAAATTTTTCATACTGGCCCCCTGTCAGAAACGAACCCACAACCCTGGTGTTGCAAGCGCCATGCTATACCAACTGAGCTACACGGGGCTAGTTGTAGCAACATGTAGGTTGTAGCACCATTAAGCACACTGCAGATTCTAAGAATACTAAAATAATGGCTTTAAATCAAGTGTACACCTTTTGCTCTATTCCAAGTTCTCTCAAATTCAAGTCTGTCGACACCTGTGTTTTGTCAAGGTGTTTATTACATATTGTCGATCATCGTCATTTCCAACTATGTTTATGTTGTTGGTGGCAAAACGTCAACATTTCATTATATGAAAACATTGAACGATATATAAATGAGTTGTCATTATTGTACATAAAGCAAGTGGTGGTAAAACCAGTAGCAACAGCCCATTTGTTTATCTTTACTGTATGACTAGGTTTTGTTAGGCATTACACATCCAAAGATGGGGGGATATTGAGTGAATGAATCGCAATAAAACGCATTTAGCCACAAATTGGATGGACATCTGCTCTCCTCGCCTGATTGTTGACACATTTCTGTTGATTTACCCATTTTTTTAAATAGATGTGATAATCAAGCTCAATAGTGTAACTTGCCGAGTTTAGTGTAGTCTTGTTGAGTGTTTTCTATGGTCTTTCCCTCCATAGGGCCATAACTCTCTTTTTAATGTCAGTGTCATCTTTTATTTTGACTCCGACCTGTCAGCAGCCAAGGAAGGAAAGAGGCTGTTTATCACCATCAGTCACTGTGTGTAGGGTGTTATTACATCAAGCAGGTAGAGGGTTCCTATCTCTTTGATATACGCTATGTGCTGTGCACATTTACAAAGCGAAGCATTGCTTTTATTGAAGTTTCCGGTTACACTTAACATTAGTGTTCTTATTTTGGTGTTGTTATTCATAGGTTCTTGCAATCAGAGGACTAGTTTAGACTATATTAGCTTAGGATAAGAGAAGATAATATATTTTTTAACTTACTCGTATACGGTAAAAAAAAAAGCGTACAGAGCTTTTTATTAAGTGATTAGATTCCACTCTTTTTCTGCAAAGTGGACACATTGTGACATGAATTGACATAAAATTACTCTTGCATATATTTTCTGCAGTGTGTGTCAATGGTTTGCTGGATAAGGCTCACCCATAAAGTGCATTACTAGTTCCTTTACTTCGAGAACATGCTTTCACATCACAAACAAGTGCATCAGCAATTTCTTAAATTAAAGTAGTGAAAGTTGTACAGGAAAGCCAATTTCATTTAATCTATAGGTTCAGACAGAAGGCTATTCCCCCAGTTAGAATTAGAATTAAATGACTTCATCTATCCTTAGCTGGTGAAGAGACCACAACCCTGCTGAGTTCTTTAACAAACATATAATATGAAAAAGTTACAGCAAAGAAAAGATTAAGTCAAAGTAGTTACTCTTCACTTAGATTCAAATGAATATATTTATATGTAAAAGTTTGGATTCATATGACTATAACAGGAGAGTTAGGAAGATATTAAGTAATAGCGCGAAACAACAGATGTACAAATTATTAATTATATCTGAAGACTGTATTTAATTATTTGCAAACCACATTCCATTGTATGATAATTAAGTTATGCTAGGTCTTGCTGAAGGCAGCATATTATCTCAAAACATCTAAATATAAGTTACAAAATATTGTTGTCACGAGCTGTGATTATTATTATTATTTATTATTATTGTTTTTTAAACAGTCATGCATTATGGATTTATATAGATTTATTATGAAACATTGTAAGTGGTTATTTGGCTGTAAGTAAAGGTGTTACCAGATACTTAAATAGTTATTTTTGTTGTACAACTTATCCTGGACACACAGGAAACCAGTTTGATTGAATAGTGCTTGAATTTCTAGTTTCTGTTAAACACACGGCAGGTGCCAAGGCAACTGGCTCGCTGTTGAATTTGATCGCTTTGTGTTTGGACTAGTTTCCTCTATAAAAGGCAGCTGGAGGATTAGGGCTTTACGCAGGGAACTACACATCCCTGAATAATTTGGCCAAATTATGCACTGTCATATGCCACTCACTGCTAAAAGCCTCACTAGGCAAATGTTTGTGTTCCTCTCATTTGTTATTGTGAAAGTAATCTAGTTGGTTGTTAGGTGTATCGTACCTTTAATCTAAGTAAGAAGCAATGTAATGTTTATGCTGTTGTTTTCTGTGTTTCCGTAACGTAGCAGGACGTTTTTTGCTTTTGTTCTTCACAGAATTTAAGTGCCAAGTTTCCTGACTTTTCTGAAAGAAGATAATAATGTTTTCTGCTAGTAGATATCAAAATTGGGTAGCTGTAAGTAGGGCTGACACAATTACCGTATAACCATGTAACTGACTGTTATGGATGAAGACTGTCATGAAAATAAAATTACCGCCACCGTTACATTTTTGTTGTTGTATTTCTTATAGCTTTTGGGAGGAATGAACAGCTGACTGAAGACGGGATGGCAGTTGAGTCCGTTTCTGCGATGACATGGACTCTTAACAACGTGATGAAATGTGTCCTTTGCTGAAACAAGCAAGGTGTTGTACCAAACAATGAATAGAATGGGCTTGGAATCCTGGCAATCTGTCTGATAAACTCATGGGTACACTCACAATAGACCCAGTCGGTATTTAATAGAAAGTCTCGGCCCGCCCACCTGTGGGGAAAGCAACCTGTGGTTACCTAGGTTACCTCATTGCCTCACAGCAAATACTTTTCAAACACAATTTTATTTTTGTCTGCTTATTTTAGTCAATTATAAAACTACTTTAAGCATAGTATAACATGTCTAAAGATTACTTTTCAACATTGCCTGCTCCTGAGTGTTCTCTCTACTTAAAAAAAAACGTAATATTGTAGGGCTTCCCTCATGCCCCTTTATATGATGGCGCTAGCAGCCACATGAGTGAGTGAGTGCTAGCTAGCTACCAACTGGAACATTAGCTAGCCAAACCAACAACACAAAAAGACTATACAGCTACAAATCAAATCAAATCACATTTTATTGGCCACATGCGCCGAATACAACAGGTGCAGACATTACAGTGAAATGCTTACTTACAGCCCTTAACCAACAGTGCATTTATTTTTAATAAAAAAGTAAAATAAAACAACAACAAAAAGTGTTACAAACAGACTATACTAAACAAGTAAAATGTCTTACCTGTGATTAAATGTTTTCCACACACATAGCTATGTTTAGCCTACCTGGACACCGGGTCCCCACATTTCCCACTCTCCCACGCCAAATAGCCTGAAGCCACAGGGTTCTTCTCGCAGGCTATTTCACTATGTGGGAGCATTGCGAACCGTAGGTCGGGATTTTTGACCTGGTTACATATACATTGAACAACACAGCAGCTTTTCGGCATGTTTTGTTATTTCTGTATAACAAAACATCGACAACAAAGTCAGTGGCGTGTATTCATGGATGCCAAGGGAAGCCAGGCTTCCCCCAAAAAATTACCAATAAAAAACATACAAAATAATGTATCTTTCGTCTCTCTGTGTTTCATAAATGTCCATCATTTCGCAAGAGGCTGAATGTATCTCACCAGAGAAAGCATCCAGCGAACGAAACAGTGCCCCTCAAAAACTAAAAGCGTGTACTACTGTATAGACTGGATGGCATTGGCATTTCTCTACAAGTAGGGTGAGTCAACATCATGTTTTTTTCTACTTGCACACACACACACACACACACACACACACACACACACACACACACAGCAATCAGTGCCATGGACAGCCACATCATATTTAGCTTAAGTTGATTGGACTAAATTGTTTTTGGTATCTTTTAGTTGTTACTGTATTAGACTAAGCATAGGTGATTTGATGATGTTGAAATGATGCTGGAATAGTGGAGGCAGCTCCTGTTTTCTTTGCGACTTGCGGTAACTCTCCGTGGTTCTAAATCAATAGTTGTTTATTGGTCCGAAAATGTCGGAAACCTTACCTTGCTTGACCATGCTGTAGGTCATGTTACATGAAATATGTTTTGTGGACTTCACCAGACAGATCTTGCTCTCCGGTTTTTTTATGAAACAAAGGTGTGGTTGAATTTATTCTGCCACTTTGTCTTCTTATTGTCTCGGCCTTAGGCCTATATATCACGGTGTCAAGGTATGTGAACTAACAGGTTATAGAGCAAACAACGCCATTATCCAACACAGGTTATAATATGGCTTTCTTTCCCTGGCTTGGCTTCCCCGGTGATTTTACCCATGCACCGCTACTGGACGAAGTTGGCTCTTTTACACTGGGGGTCAATGGGAAAGAATGTTTGTTTTTCCCAATTTGTGGGCGTGGTCAAGGGGAATTCCTTATTATTATGTGAATATTAACTCAGACTATGGCTGCCTGGTATTGTGATGCAATCATTTCCATGGTAATGTAGAATGTTCATTCAAATGATGTTAAATTATGTGGCTCATGCAATGGAATGTATTTTTTTGTGAGATTAATCAACAAATCACAGCACATATTGATGGGTACACTTCCTGCTTTTACTTCCTGCTTTGCTACTATGCGTAAACTTGCAATGGCCGCCAGTCCACCCATTATGCCATCATTGACTTGAATGATGCCCGTTCTATTCATTTTATTACTATGGCAGCACATACCATAGTAAAATAATGCTATTTGAACGGTTATTTGTCTGGCCAATTACCATCATCCAAAATTAATTAACCGTCACAGCCGTAACTGTAAGTCAATGTTTGTTTTTTTTAGTTGCAACTTTAGGCTACATTGCATTATAAACAGAACATTCCCTCAGTGGTATAAAATAACCGAAGGCATCTAACAATCTCCTCCATTTATTGATCAATGCTTCTATTCCCTTTTTACTTCCTCCCTGTTCTTTGGCACTGATCGTGGAATTCAAAATGAAAGACCTATGTAAAGAATACCTTTTTCTGGGAACACACTTCTTATTAAATGATGACTGTAGGTGTATGACACGACAGTGATTTCTGCTAACACATACACTACATGGTGTGAGCTGCCATCTTATTTATAGGAACTGTTTATTATTTATGCCGGTAAATTACTAATGAGCCTCATTGGTGGGTTAAGTACAAGCTTCTGTAGCTTTTTCTTTCTCTTACTGCATTGGGGATGTTCTGAAAACATTGCACAAAGGTCATAATTCTGCTTTGGAAAAAAATGTCTTGGCTTAAGTTAAATAAATGTGTCTGCTTAATGCAATACAAATAAGGAGGTATATATTGTTTTTAAGGAAACAGAAGCACAGTATTGGCAAGGTAAGATTCATGTGAATCACTTCAATTGGAGGATGATACAATCCAGATCCTCTTTGAATAATAGCAATTAGTTACCTTAGCTACATTATTCCCCTCAAGCCCTGAGCCAAGTAAATGAAACCCTAAATAACAGTAGCTTTAGCTGCCAGTCTTAAATTTGTCACGCGGTGCCTCGAGAGATCCAGAGCTATAGGCCGGAGCTAAATTTGCTGTCTGTAGTAGGATAGCTTCGAGAATAGACTCACACTACTCGACTCAGGGCTTCTGGGCTTTCCAGAACATACCGCACATGATTTATGTGGATTTTCACCTAAATCCCTATTCCAAGAACAGTGTCTGAGGGGCGGAACAACCTGTCATGGAATGAAACCTAACTCTCTCCTCCTAGCACCTGCTCTCTGCAGTGTTATGATATTGTCATGGTCGGCTCTGGATAATCGTTGAGTCTTAGCATATTTGAAATCAGTACACGTTGCTTATTATTTGGCTAAATGTTGTCTTGAAACAAGACCTGGGTTCATATAGTATTTCAAATCTTTTAAATAGTTAAGCTGTGTTAAATTGAGCTTGTCTGACACAATGGAATCAATGGAATTGACCCAAAATTGCTAACTCCACCCATCTGGCACTCTAGTCAGGCTCAATCAAACAAACTATTCAAAAATAGTGTTTGAACCCAGGTCTGCATGAAACACACCGTCAATTAGGCATAGCAATGACCCACAATACAGTAACACTTTATTTGGATAGTCCATCTGTAGACGTTCTACAGCAGGACTGCCCAACCCTGTTCCTGGAGAGCTACCGTCCTGTAGGTTTTGGCTCCAACCCTAATCTAGCACACCTGATTCTAATAATTAGCAGGTTGATAAGATTAATCAGGTTAGTAACACCTGGGGTTGGAGCGAATACCTACAGAAGGGTAGCTCTCCAGGAACAGGGTTGGGCAACCCTGCTCTACAGACTATCAGTACCATTTCAACTAACTATCTACTAACCCTAACCCTTACCTTAACCCTTATCTTAACCCTAAACTTAACCCTAACCTTAACCCTTATTCTAAACCTAACCCTAACCATAACCTTACTAAGCAGTTGCTTATCAATAGATAGTTTGTTGATAGTATGACCATCTATAGAGCATCTACAGATGGACTATCAGGACTATCTAAATAAAGTGTGACCCACAATCCTTCTCAATGGCTGCGAAACCAGACTTTTCTCAGTGACATGAATTAGCAGCGTTCCCTAGACCTTGCATTTGTCAGTGGCTAAAGACCAGCGTCCCTCCCCTCCGCTCGGGTGTTGCTTTACCTATAATAGTGGATTGATTTGTGACTCCCAGGCAAACTGTCTGGGAGTGAGTGAGTCGAAAGTTATCATTGAACTCATTAAAGTTTGTATTATCCAGTGTTTAGCATACTGATTATGGAAAGAGGAGCCATCTGCTTGAGGGACCAGGGCTCCCCTAACAGCCATGTGTAATTCAACCAAACAAAGTTTGCCTCTCCATCCAAGATGGCCGCCCTGGGGGGAATAGCCAATGCTTCTGTTGCTCTGCTCTGCACACTACAGGAGCAGGTGTATCTTGTGATTGAATCAATACAGTAGTATGTGGCTGTTCCTTTGATGTCTTCCCTTCCCGACGCGTTCATCGCCGATCTCCTATCGGCCAAACATTCATTAATGAAGTCTCTCATTAATCAGTTCCACACAATTGGATTGGCTGATTTAAATTGAGTCACGGTGCCTTGTCAGGGGGGTAATATCTCTGAAGTTCCCCCCACTCTGGACACAATGACGCCATTTATCTTTGGTTCCTATTCACAGGCTTTGGCTGCTGTTTGGCAGCTGTGGATGACACAATGCTGTCGAGATGGGGTGATATTTAGGATAATGATCGTTTTCGCCTGAATGTATGTGTTATGCTTGCTTTTGCTGGAATTGATAGAAGGGGAGTTGATGCACGGTTGATTATAGATGATGGTAACCTTTAATGGAGTAAATAAGATAAGCAAAACAATGGATCACAAGCAAGACAAATAGTGCCAACACTAAGTAAAGAAAGCTGGAGGTTTACTTTTACAGTGTCTCTTAAAACTTCTATGAAAAGGTTTATGAAAACTAGGACAGCAGACCATTAAGTACCTTTGTACTTTTGACAGAAGGGGGGGAGTGAATTGATTTGATGTGATGGATTTCTCTGCTATTTCCTTGATTACTGCTAAATCATTCAACAGATATGGTGGAGAACACCTGATTGCTGTTATTAAATCAACAGAGATAAATGATGAATTAGAAAACCATTAAAGTGACACGCCCCGTTCTTATCCCACAGATGGGCTTTCATCACTCATGTATTTGAGAAGTCTTTGAGGAGAGTTTGAGGAAGTTTCACAGGACGTTTCAACAAATCATGGTTGGTTGAGCGTCTGCTCAGACCACAGCTGTTCATTTGTTCACTGCAAAGCCTTACCAATAAGGTCCTCTGATATGTTTACAGGTATCTAATGTATTTAGTAGTCAATTTTAGTGTCTTATTTAAGTCCTCACTAAATTTCTCACAGCTAATAAAGCTGGGAAACTTCTCAGGGGATAAGAGATGTTCATTACCTTTCAAAGTTCAATGGGTTTTTATCTTTTCTGTTAAGAGGGTTTTAAGCACCTTGTTAAGTTGCCCATTAATTCAGTCCATATTGATCTCTCATCGTCCGCTGGAGTGCTGGCCAACTATCATATTTCCCCAAAACTACCTCTTGTCTTGGTAAAATGCTTACATACTAATTATTTTTGAAAAGTTGAATCCGCACAACCCCTTACTCAAACCATTAGTGATCAATGTTGTTTTATATTTCACCGTAAGTGGTAATTATTTGTACTAGTGTTGCAATTAGGTACTGATGTGAAGCGGCTGCTCTTTACTCAGGTGTTGATGTACATGTTTAACTTATGGCACAGAAGGGAGTATTTTACCAGAAAGTCAGGATTAATCATTAGGACTTTTTAGACTCGTTTTTCCTCCACTCTCATTGGTCATCCATATTTCTTCAATAGTCTGCCATATTGATCATATGTCATGCAAACGTCTTCGATGTTTCCCTTTACTCTATCCAGTCACTATTCCTTATTATCAACAGCACAAACGAACAGTACAGTAACACTCCTGTCATTTCCGAAACTGTGATGATGTGATTTGGAAGGAGTCAGGCGCAGGAGGGTAAATCACAGAATAACAGGATTTATTCTGAAGCACAAAGTTACGCATAATGCGTCAGAACACTCAAGTGAGCAAAACAGGCGCACTGGAAAATACAAGGCACACTGGGAAATATCCCGGTGATACAAAATACACGGAGCTCCACCGAGCTACTCTATCCTCCACAATAAACAATCACACACAAAGACAAGGGGGCAAGGGAACACTTTATACAGATACTGATGAGGGGATATGAACCAGGTGTGTGTAATAAACAAGACAAAACAAATGGAATTATGAGATGAGGAGCGGCAGGGGCTAGAAGGCCGGTGACAACGAACGCCGAAGCCTGCCCGAACAAGGAGAGGAGGCAGCCTCGGAGGAAGTCGTAACAGAACCAATCAACACAACTTTTCTCACCCGCCCCCAAAACTCCCAAGTTCACATCAAATAGCAAAGTCAGGCACCTTTGTCATAAACATTCTTTCCAAACGTTTCCCTCTGATTACCTCCAAACCCATCCTTCTCTATCCTCCCATCCCTTCCCCTGCTGGGAGATGTAGTCAATTATAGCTGTAGGCATCTGTCCATCTAGACCCCTCCCGGACCTGCCAGGCTCTAGGTGATTGATCCTGGTTCCCCAGCGAGGCTCAGCCCCAGCCATGGCTCCGGCCCAAGGCACCGCCACACGGCCACCTCTCAGCCTCCCTTCAGGGGGAGACCTTTTGTTCTCATCACCGCTGAGAACGATCTGAGGACGATGACCTGTCTGAAGTGATTGAGCTCTCCAGCATGTGAAACGGTGGCGGAGGAATACATTTCGCACCTAGGAAGGAGGGGAGGGATGGAGGACTGTACGCCAGGGGGATGGCAGAGACGAAGGTCACGGGCAAGGCAGGGAGGCAGACAGGCATCACTCAGAATATATGACTGCTGGTTTGACACTTGTATGATCGGCGTGTTAGAGGGTTGTAGCGATGATGGAAGTGATACGTAAACTTAGTGATTCAATGGTGCTTGTTCTGGTGCGTTTGTAAGATAATAACCTTTTGATTGGTCATTTGTTTTCATCTAGAAATCCTAAATGATCCAAAAATAGTTCCAACAGATGTTGAATGTTGACTCCTTGAAGTACTTCACTTTGTCACATAGGCTTATACATTCAACTTTTGGATATGCTCATCTTTTGTGTCCTTCATGGTTATTAAGAGACCAGTAGCAGTCCAACATGATGGCTTTGTTCCAATATAAATATTAGCATGCCACTTAGTATGAAGCAATGTATCGAGCAACTGGTATGCTACTGTAGTATAGACATAGGAACTTGGCCAATGTTTTGGTTTACAGCTGTGGATAGAGACCACTTCATATGATGTGGTTCAACGTCAGAGGAAGGACGCTAGAGACACACAAATTATCTGTCAGAACCAAAAACAGGAAAAACACAATTATTGATTTCTATGCTGTATTGCCAGTTATGCAGACTACCTTGAGTTGGCACGTCCTTAGCATACTCTGTGTGTTGATCCTTTGCTGTGCTTTGTACTGTTTACTGTTAACATATACTGTAGACAGTTGCATTATTGAACATAGGGTGACATGATCATCAAGCTCACGTTTGATCGTTCTACACTCTCTAAACGTTGTGTACACTGAGTGAACAAAACATTAAGAACACCTGCTCTTTCCATGACGTAGTCTGACCAGGTGAATCCAGGTGAAAGCTATGATCACTTGTTAAATCCACTTCAATCAGTGTAGATGAAGGGGAGGAGACAGGTTAAATAAGGATTTTTAAGCATTGAGACAATTGAGACATGGATTGTCTATGTGTGCCATTCAGAGGGTGAATGGGCAAGACAAAAGGTTAAAGTGCGGGGTATGGTAGTAGGTGCCAGGCCCACTGGTTTGAGTGTGTCAAGAATTGCAACATTGCTGGGTTTTTCACACTCAAAAGTTTCCCGTGTGTATCAAGAATGGTCCACGACCCAAAGGACATCCAGCCAACTTGACACAACTTTGGGAAGCATTGGCGTCAACATGGGACAACATCCCTGTGGAACACTTTGACACCTTGTAGAGTCCATGCCCTGACGAATTGAGGCTGTTCTGAGGGCAAAACAGGGGATGTGCAACTCAATATTAGGAATGTTTTGTACACTCAGTGTATATTTCCATTATAAAATGACTAAGTGGTATGTAGGGACACATTGTGCATCAACGCGTTAGTAAAAGTTCAATCACACACCCATAATGACAAGCAATTTATATAGAAAATAATTTCCAAAAATGCTCATATGGAACAACTTTAGAAACGAAAGCTCCAAAAACCCACCGTTAATTCATTTGGGTTATAAATATGATGCAGCTGCTCCCGGCTTCTCCAAACCTGGTTTAGAGGGAGAAAAAATGTCATTGATGCATGATCATTTGCTGGTGTAAATGATTGATACCAGCCATTGGATGGACTAAATTGCCACAATTTGTTTAGATCCCTCTGCAGAGAATATCTGAGCATGAATAAAACATGATCGGTCATTAGTATGTAACTGAGAGGGATCTTGTGAGCTTCGGCGCAAATTTGTCTCCTCTGTTTCTATAGAAGACGTGCTACCCGGCAGACCTAAACATATATGTCTTGTCACTTACGGTCTGCCCATGCCTGAAATTTTAAACAAGCCAAATAAAATGTTGTTATGTATGAGGATTGTTGTGCTTATCGTATCTAAGGTAGGATTAATGGGAAAGTGACTTACTTTGTGGAATGGCTGTCCCTCCTGTCTTCTACCACGATTCATTTCAGTATTGTCACTCAATGCTCATAGGATCTGCCTTCATTTACCTCTTAAGAATATTATTAGATGAATATTGACTCATGTCTGTGCACCTGCTATGCTGTATATCCAGAGGTACGTTGTATTACGTGAACCTATCATTTTATGGTCAATTGGGTAATGCCCCAAGTGTATGGTAGGGCAATGCTAATGATACAGAACAAACAACCTGCCAGCATGATTTCATGACACTTCAACCTATTATCGATTCATTATAAATATAAGTAACCTGAGGTGTAAGCAGCTAAAGAAGTTCCTGTGAGAACGAAGAACAAAAAAACATCTCTGCAGAATAATTTTTCTACCTCATCTTATGTTTAAGTATAGAGAACAGCGTCAAGGAACGGAGAAGGCTTCAGAAAATAATTAGTCTCCATAGAGGGAGAGAAGAGAGAGACTCATTTCTTTCCATCCCTGGGCCTTTTTTTTGTACAGGACTTTCTTTTCCATCAATCCCAGAGAACAGAGGTACCGTTCTGTTCTTCTTACCTGTGATGTTTGCATCTATTTACTCAGACGTGAGCATCTGAAGTAATTAAACAATAATAAACCCAGACAGGCAGGAAAACTGGGGAGGAAATCGAGAGCTCATTGGGCAGATGATACCGCTGTCGATTTGTTGCTGTTCCTCTAATGACACCTGAAAAACTGAGTTGTGCAGAATAACCCAGACTGGCCTCAGCATGGGATGTCATTTATTGACCAATGATTATCAGTTACGGTACATAATGCTTTGTGGAGGAGCTTGTAAGTGAAAATTCTAGCTTCATCTCATTTTACTATGAACATCATCCCCAAACTGAAAAGGTCTATAATGATCAAATGGAGCCATCACTATTATCATCACAACCAAGAACAGAAAACTGTCCAATAGCAATCCCCTGTAGTTTCTTTCCTGGGTCTGGTATAATAGAAAGATCTAGACGATACTCTCCTCTCCTGATTTAGCGACCGATATCGACACTGCTGGCGTCTATGCAATTTGGCAGTCGCCTGGGCCCCGACAATGGCCCACATGCAAATTGAGGAGACAGCATGACATTTAAGTAAGCACCATGCCTTCTCCTTTGACTTCAGCTCTCCCTCCGGCGTCTAACCCCTGTCCCATCTTGAAAGCTGATGCAAGCGGTGCGAAGGCTTCGGTATTGGATTCCCTGAAGGAGGAATGGAGAGAGACTCAGTGTCAGCCTTTTATTCGGAAGGCACTGTGGTAAAGGAACAGGCAATCTGGAACAGTATGGGAGATGCATTGTCCATGGCATGGCTTTTATGGTGGGAATGGCAAAGATGGGTTTTGAGAAAATTGTGTTAGACTCCATGTAGAGTTCATGTTCACAAACCATGTTCACAAAGGTGAAAACCCCCAGATATTACAGGAGCTATTCATGAACCTCAATGGACAACAATAGGGGGTCAGCCTCACATGGGTAGCCTAAAAGCAGTAGATATCAAAGATGTTGATAAATGAAGATAGTTCGCTCAGGCCAATTTTTGTCAGTTCTGGTCTACTTAACTGGGTTTGTCTCCTATAGACACCAGTTGGATCTGGTATACTTAGTTCATTTACTTTTTCATTGAACCAGAAAGAAAACAGAGTGGGGTCTCTCGCTTCCTCTTCCGTCTCTGGTAGATATCTTTCCAACACTTCCTGTTCCGGTTTTCAGTACTTACACCTTAGCATGAAGAGTTTCTACAGATCTTCTACAAATCTGATGAATCTCCACCAGACTGGTTGCAGTTAGCCTGAATAGCCTCTTAGCTTTCTCCTCATGTACCTGGAATACACTTTTTAAAACTCCAGTGCTAGCCGTTTAAAGAGTATGAGGTGTAGTGTGGGCTGCAGGTGTGTGGTTCACTGGCCTCGATGCAACAGGGCAGAGGAGAGGTAGAGAGGTAACTGAACTACCCACTACCCATCAACCCCGCTGTGGCCTTTTCATTGGACCCCAGCTGAACGCTCCTACACTGCTCCCCAAGAGCCTCCACTTCCTGGTATTTAAGATAAGGTCCAGGAGGGGAGGGAAGACAGGCAGAGGGAGGATAGAAAGAGAGAGAAGTAGTCAAAAGAGAGAGAGAGAGAGAGGGAGGGAGAGGGAGAGAGAGGGAGAGTAGAAAGAAAGGGAGGGAGACAGAAAGAAAGAAAGAGAGCTAGCGAGAGGTAGACAGGTATTCAGAGAGAGAGAGAGAGGTAGTCACAGAAAAGTAGGGAGGGAGAGCGAGAAAAGGAAAGAGAGAGTTAGACAGGGAGGGAGTGTGAGAATTGTATTTTGTTATGAACCGTGCTGGCGGCTGCATGGGATTTCCCATGGGACTGAGTGTAAACAGACCGTATGGGGAGTCGAGTGATCTCTTAATTTCTCACCCGCTTCTCCGCAAACCATTGGGGCTTCGCTCAACGTTCAGGGATTTTAGTAGAAACATTTTAATTAAGAAGCCAATCTAGCTGAGTGCAGGTTTAGACTAAATTTAGTTAACACATTTTCTTACATCTCCCCAGATTTGAATTTGGACTGAATTTTAATTTCCCTCCCCAAATGATAACCTACCTTTTGAAATCAAGTAATCTGGATGAAGTTGTCCCAGAATATGAGTAGTAATACAATGCAGTGCGGATGTCTTGGCCCTATGTAGCCACAGAAGCCAGCATTAGGTTCGAGATTTAGTTGATGGCATAGTGCCCTTAAAGTCCTTGGCATATTGGGTCTGAAGTCACAGTCCTCAGTAAACACATTGTCAGCACTAAAGGATTATTTCTAATCTATTTGATCTCATTTAAATGCTCAATGGCATGCAATCATGCTTAAAGGCCCAGTGCAGTCAAAAACGTGATTTTCCTGTTTCTTTAATGATATTTCTACACTATGATGGTAATGCCCTTTTTGTGTAATAGCTGTATGAAAAAAGAGTTTTTGACCGTCGCATAACATCACAATGCGATCTGATTATAATAGACCAATGAATGTTTATCGTTTAATTTGCATATATCCGCCTAGTTCTGATGCTGGCCCTGCCCAAAAGCAAGAGAGACTGAAGTATGGCTGTCTTCCATCCGAACAATCACTTTGTCTGATTTGGCTTCGATTTATTTTTCATAATCAAGTGTCAAAAACTTCAGTCCGAATCGCCGCACATGCACAGCACACTTTGCTTCGGACTGCATTGCAAATCAGGCTAGGTACACACATGGCTAGGTACACACATGGATTTCCCAGCAGCTCCGATCTTGAAACAGGCGTCAGCAGTAACCATTCAAGTAAGTGTCTAGATGGTTATTTTTCTATTATCAGTAAAGGACATGCTATTCATGGGTTGCATGCTTCGTCACAATATTGTTTTGAATGTTCTCTTGAGGACTGATGCCCGAATGAACTTTCTACTACTCAATCAATGCATTTTCTGAGCTACACTATATATATATATACAAAAGTATGTGGACACACCTTCAAATTACAGGATTCGACTATTTCAGCCACACCCTTTGCTGACGGGCGTATAAAATCAAGCACACAGCCATGCAATCTCCATAGACAAACATTGGCAGTAAAATGGCCTTACTGAAGAGCTAAGTGACTTTCAACATGGCACCGTCATAGGATGCCACCTTTCCAACAAGTCAGTTCGTCAAATTTCTGCACTGCTAGAGCTGCCCGGGTCGACTGTAAGTGCTGTTATTGTGAAGTGGAAACATCTAGGAGTGGCACAGCGGTCTAAGGCACTGCATCTCAGTGCTTGAGGCGTCACTACAGACCCCCTGGTTCGACTCCAGGCTGTATCACAACCGGCCGTGAATGGGAGTCCCATAGGGCAGCGCACAATTGGCCCAGCGTCATCCGGGTTTGGCCGGTGTAGGCCGTCATTGTAAATAAGAATTTGTTCTTAACTGACTTGCCTAGTTAAATAAAAATAAAAGAAATAAAAAACAATGGCTCAGGCCATACAAGCTCACAGAACGGGACCGCGAGTGCTTAACCGCGTAGCGTGTACAAATAGTCTTTCCACGATTGCAACACTCGCTACCGAGTTCAAAACTGCCTCTGGAAGCAACGTCAGCACAATAACTGTTTGTTGGGAGCCTCATGAAATGGGTTCCCATGGCTGAGCAGCCTCACACAAGCCTAAGATCACCATGCGCAATGCCAAGCGTTGTGTAAAGCTCGCCGCCATTGGACTCTGGAGCAGTGGAAACGCGTTCTCTGGAGTGATGAATCACGCTTCACCATCTGGCAGTCCGACGGACGAATATGGGTTTGGCGGATGCCAGGAGAACCCTACCTGCCCCAATGCAGAGTGCCAACTGTAAAGTTTGGTGGAGGAGGAATAATGGTCTGGGACTGTTTTTCATGGTTCGGGCTAGGCCCCCTTAGTTCCAGCATACAATTACATTATAGACGATTATGTGGTTCCAACTTTGTGGCAACAGTTTGGGGAAGGCCCTTTCCTGTTTTAGCATGACAATGTGCCGTACACAAAGTGAGGTCCATACAGAAATGGTTTGTCGAGATCGGTGTGGAAGAACTTGACTGGCCTTCACAGAGCCCTGACTTCAACCCCATTTAACACCTTTGGGATGAATTGGAACGCCGACTGCAAGCCAGGCCTAATCGCCCAACATCAGTGCCTGACCTCACTAATGCTCTTGTGGCTGAATGGAAGCAAGTCCCCGCTGCAAGTCCTCGCTGCAACATCCAGTGGAAAGCCTTTGCAGAAGAGTGGAGGCTGTTAAAGCAGCAAAGGGGGGACCAACTCCATATTAATGCCCATGATTTTGTAATGAGATGTTTGACGAATAGGTGTCCACATAATTTTTGGTCATGTAGTGTACGTGCTGATAAAGATTTCGTCTAAAGTGCATTATAGTGACTTGGTAAAGATTGACATTTCTAAAGGAGGCAAATCAGTAGTAGGAAAACCTTTTGTCATCACTGACTTTAGATGGAGTATAACATTAGCTAGCTAGCTAAGATTGAGGGACAGGACTTTAGCTAGCTAACATTAGCATTGCTAGCTAGCTATTTTTGACAAACCTTTCTAGCTATGCCAATTGCCATCTCTCTAAAGTAAATTTGATGACATGATAATGATGGCAAATTTGTTTCCTACTAATTACTTGCCATTGTATTTCCGGCCCACTATAGTGTCTCCTCAGATAATGTTAGCTAGATTGCTAGCTAGCCTGTTGACTGTTTTTCAAGCTGCAGTCAGTCAGTCACCCAAGGCGGACCAAGGTACAGTAGCCTACTTGATTTGGGAAAAAACTGATTCTGATTGGCTGGGCCTGGCTCCCCAGTGGATGGACCTGGCTCCCAAGTGGGTTGGCATATGCCCTCCTAGGCCCACCCATGGCTGCGCCCCTGCCCAGTCATGTGAAATTCATAGATTAGGGACTAATGAATTTATTTAAATTGCCTGATTTCCTTCTATGAATTGTAACTCAGTAAAATCTTTGAAATTGCTGCATGTTGCATTTATATTTTTATATGCAACAATTTCAACGATTTCACTGAGTTACAGTCCATAGAATGAAATCAGTCAATTTAAATAAATAAATTAGGCTCTAATCTACAGGCATACATTGTCATAATATTTCAGTTATGGACTATCAGATATGAAATTATGTTACATGTTTTCTCAAATGTTAGAATGAAAACCTTTAGAATTATAAAATGTAACTTTGCCACCTTGCAAACAGGTTGATAACTTGTAGCTACACAATTCCCTTCTATTCATGATCCCCTTATGTCCTAAAGGGTAATCACTGAGGAAGGCCTGCAGGATGAGGTCATGGACTTCTGGGAGGAAGATGCTTTTGATGAGGAGCTACTTGGTGAAAATGAGGACGAAGAGTATGAGACACACAGACAGGCAGACAGGAGACACGACAGGACAGACAGGACAGACAGGACAGACAGGACAGAAGGCAGACAGGACAGACAGGACAGACAGGACAGACAGGACAGACAGACAGACAGGACAGACAGGACAGACAGCAGCAGGACAGACAGGACAGACAGACAGACAGGAACAGGTGAACATGGACTGGCAGAGAAGCAGCTGAACTGGTTCCCCTCTAACCCTCCTAGGTTGATTCTGGTGGAGGTGGCTGCTGTACATACCAAGCTGGTGTAGAAATGCTCTAGCCTGGTCCCAGATCTGTCTATGCTGTCTTGCTAACTACTAATGTATGATAGTTGACATGACATGTTACCATAATAGTTGGCTATACATAGGATTTGGCAATATAACACAAACAGAAGATCATGCTAACATTTGGCTGATTGTCAGAACAGAAAGAGTGAAACTTCAATGTGCTTGAGGACTACTGTAGAAAGTGTTGGCTTTGTTACAGGAGAGATAGAAAGGGGAATATGACGTGGTTTGCTTGTGTGGAACCTGAATGTGACGGTAAATGGTTGTGTATGATGTTATGGTTATGATGGGGATGTAACTTGCACTTTGTTTTCAGGTTTGAATGAGACAATGTATTCCCCTAACCTTAATCTTTCAATAAATGTATTGTTTTATTAATATTATAGTAGTTGTGTTATGTATTTCCTTATCATATGTAAGACTCAATGCTTTCTGTAATTTATTTTGTTGAAGATTTAATTTACTATCTGGATAAGAAAGTGTCTGATCATGAAAAATTCCATAGAATCAGACACTAAAACAGAATCAGAAACAGGTCTTCCTTATTTGGTAAGAATCAGAATAGAAATACATTTTACTGTGAGTTAAACCTTCCAGAGCTTTAATTGTAAAACAATAACTTGAAATGATACTTACATGCCATGATTTTGACTTTCATTGTCAACTTGTTTACGATCTGTTTATTATGTTAAGTAAATAACTGACAAGAGAATTTATGAAGATGACAACCTTTCATTTCAGTCTGGTTTATTTACTTTCAAAAACAGAAAACATTCCGAAATGTGTAATTCAATAGTGTTTACTCATTAGAAACATTTAAATAAATTATAATCTCCAGTATCATCACAGTCTTTTTTGCAAAATTATGAAATAGACTTTGTGATGATACTGCAGATTATACCATGGGCGTCTGCATCTCAGAGGCCTAAAACAGCAAGTAGTACTAAGTTTGACTTACTGTGTATGTCCTCTGAGACGCAGCGACCTATAGTCTGCCCTGTAGATGATCATGGCATTCTGCAATTAATAGATGGCAGACCCTCCCCCAAACCATTTGTTGAGCTTACTTTGGATGGGGATATCTTTTTAGTCCTGGTTGTGTTCTGCTCTCGAGGGGAAGAATAAAAACATTATATTTTTGTATTTCCAGTTGTCAGCCCTTAAAGGAAAAGTGGTGAGCAGACGTAGAATAGGAATGATTGATGTGTGACCTATGAGATGTCTTGATGAAAAAATAACGTAATTCGATAGTCTATTTACTTTCAGAGTAAATCTTTATATGAAAACAGTCACTTCTTTGAGATTGTAGATTTCACTTGGCGCCAGAGAAGAGTGTGACATTGGCATCTAAAGCAGTCCCCAACCCCCTAGTGGGACGAGGACACAATTTACATAAGTAACATCTTGATTTGCTGTAACACGAAATTAGTGCCTCTGTTATGTTCAATTAACTTAGCGGTTCTCGTCGTAATTAAAAACTCCCGGTCCCCTACTGTTCAATAAGAAGCCCTCGCCAGGAAAGAAGGAAAGGAAGAAGGGAAGGAAAAAAGATCAAAGATAAACTGCTGGTTCATCAGGTTTTCATCAGATACGACCTTGGCAATCCTAATGAAGCCGGGTTCAAGATATCTTTGGAGGAGAGCCACACTATCCATAAGTTGAAAGTTAATGGGGGAAGCATCAGCTGTAGCCAGTCCCCTGACTCCCTGTTATGGAAGCCCTTGCCAGCTGTTATGTGGAGGAAGTGGCGGTTGGCTTAGTTGCACCCCCTTACTAGACATTTCTCTTTAAATTGATTACATTGGGGAGGGATTATGTTCCGCCGTATTATGCTAAATAGTTTAGCTTTTTTGAGGGTAACAATTTTCCAAATTCCCACTAGAGCCTCTGGAGCTTTTTTGCTCTTTGGTAATTGCCGTAATGCTGTGTTTAAGAGCAAGTGGGATGGAACCTCTGCCGCGTTCCGTTTCGCGTTCCGCCTTTATCTTTCAATCCCACTGGACGTGTTAAGAGGGAGAACCAATGAACTTCAGCCGACTAATCGCCTCTGATTAGTGTTTTGATTGGCCAGAGTCTATATGAGGGAGCGTTTCAAGGTCCCCAGCAATACTCCATAGTGGAGTTTAGGTCTCTCACTTTTGTAACGGTGCCACATTGTGAATGGTACACTGCAGAGTAGGGAACCCATGCTGTCATTGTGATATGTGGCTATTCTACAACACCCTATTTAGCTCCCATGCTTTTATTTTATGCAAACCATTAATCTTTATTTTACACTGAAGATGAAGACTTGCAAAAAGGAAAATGCCCAAGTCTCTCTCTCTGCCTGTAACAGTATGCATCTAAAGTGGTTGTTTTATGGGATGAGTTGCAGAACTATAAGCCATAATCCCATTTTTTTTTTACAATTGCTTTCAAATACTTTCTATGTTTAATTCATGAAGTGGTAATATGCAGGTAATAAATCTGGGAGCGAGAAAAGCCAACCCAAACCATATTCATTAGGCATCTGCACCAGTTACACTGCGTTGTCTTACAGTATAAGTGGTACCACTCTTTGCTTCACTTACTTTTATGTAAAAGGCTTTGCTGTATCTACAGTTTCTTTGAGTGGATGAATATAGTCCTGTTGAATGCCCAAGCTAGCTGGTTGAAAATAGGCCTATCTGTTGAATTCCCTAGCTAGCTGGTGGAATATGGGCCTATCTGTTGAATGCCCTAGCTAGCTGTCAATCCTCCCTATGTCTATCAAAGTTTCCCGGTTAGGTCACATGGTCAGAGAAAACTCCTGACCATATTTGCATATTAAAGTTGGGGCTAGGAGTTCATTTCTTGCCATTTACGTTTGACATTTTAGTCATTTAGCAGACGCTCTTATCCAGAGCGACTTACAGCATTCATCTTAAAATAGCTTGGTGATAAACCACATATTACAGATGTAGTATGGCCTGACCCGGAAAACTGAATTCATCGTGAAGCTAACATAAATAAGTGAATATTTTGGTTTCAATGTGACTATAGCTGTTAACGTTCAGAGAAAAAAATATGATTGTCCCAAATTGCCAGATTACTGACAGATAATGACCTTACCGTGTCCCAAGCCCCAGACATATTAGAGTTCCACAGCACCCCAGTTACCTTGATACCATGTTTTATTCATCACAGCAGTAAATGTGGCCTTGAATTTTTCCATTTTTCCATTATTTATATTTCTAAAAAAGTCATGCTCATTAGGCTTTAGGTACGGTTGTTTAAGTCAACGTCCAATTTTGGATTTTTCCTAGCGAAAACAAGTTCAAGGACCTTGAACATTAGAATAATTTGCTCATTAAAATGTTGGTAAAGACCAGCTTGGCCACATTAATTTGTTAATGTTTTCATCCAAGTTGGCAGTGCTGCTTACACCTGCAATTTCCAATACAAAGCCCAACAGGCCCAACTTACTCTAAAATGGTCTGCATAAATTACTTCTACATGAAATGCTGCATCCTTGCTGCTGTAATCAGGAAATGCATTCTCTCCGTGGGGATACCAATGCACTCTATTTATACACAGTGGATTCATAATAGGCTACTCTGAGGCTATTCTGCTAGTCCACTTTCAGAGATGAACATTTCCTGTCATAAGTCCAGATTTGGCCAATTAGCTATATTTACATATTAACGGCATGCAAAATGACTGCAGTTTCCCCTGTACACTTATACAACCAAGTAGTTATAGATTATTAGGTGTGGAGTAGTGTGTTGTCTTAAAAGGAAATAAAATCAAATCAAAGTTGAATGGTCGGGCAGGTGGGATGCTTGTTACTAGCTCCTACAGTGCAGTAGAATGTCTCGCAAATACAAAAATACACAAATAATCAAAAATCTAAACAAGAAATGAAGAAATGACAGAATGAGTCCAATTAACAATCCATGGGTAGATATATTAGAGTGATCATGTGTCAGAATCCAGAACATATCAGAACATTACATTTACACATAACCTTTCATGAATACCACAGCTATATATTATACAACAATTAGGATGACATCATTCTATAAACTAAAAAGAAGCCTCCCAGGTCAGGTGACCATTTTGAAAGAAAGGAAAAACCACTTGTCTATTTTTGGCCCAAGGTATACTGTAAGTGCATCTTCAGAATCAAGCATCCTTCTGTGGAACGCTGCTTGTGGATATTATAGATTGCTGACAACAACCTGGCAGGGACCGGGAGGCAAGACGCAGGCTACAGTCTAATGGCTGAGGCTAGCTGTGGCAGGAAGACAGGCATGCGTGCAGTGCTTCTGTGAAAGAGTAATTTTTTTATCACCAAAAAAGTTACGTCCCAATCAATTAAAATGTAAAGCGAAGCCCGCTCTCTTCAATTTGTGCAGATACCAGCTCAAAGCACCGCTATTGAAGGGGCTCAGACTCCATTTGCAAGCCCCTGGCAGGACTCCTAGTCATGTTCTGAGCCGAGTAGCCGACACAGATAAAAAGGCTTCCTTTATATTGTGGGGCTGGGAGATGGAGACATCATTGGCAGGCGAGGGCGGATGGAAAGCAGTAGAAGAAGTGGAATCAATGGGAACAGGGGCGCATGCACCAATTATGGCCATGATTTAAAATGTTATCCCATAACGGGTATTAAAATACTTTTCCTGTTGAATTAATTGAAAACCGTTTTTACATTGCACAGGTGATTATTCCGTCTGGAAGCCAAATAGTGTCACATGCTCTTTTTGTAGCTGGAGTGTTAACGGTACCCTCTTAGCATCGAATACATAATGAATGTAATTTCAAAAGCTGCTGTTTCGGTATAACAAATTATTCCTTTCCACCATTTTGTATCTCCTGATAGTGTTATGTATGTTTCTCATACACTGACACAGTTTATTTAGCTGACGCCTGTGTTTTTTTCCGCTAAGTCGTCAAAATGCACGGCGTGGCTTGTTAGGGGTAAGCTAGTGTGTCAGACACTGATAAGGGAAACTTGAGACATAATTCACCCTTGAATCTTTATGGTTCTCGCTAAGCGATAGTGTTTGAAAGGTCTAAAGGAAGTATTAATCAAAGTGAATAAGGCTATGCAATAATGGCGAACATTAATCTTTGCATTATGTATTCTACTGATAATATACAGATATGTTCAATGAACACCTACAATACATACCCTGAATACAACAATGCTGAACATCTACATTTTAGTAATTTAGCAGACACTCTTATCCAGAGCGACTTACTGAGTTAGTGAGTGCATACATAATTTTTTAATTTTTCATACTGGCCCCCCGTGGGAATCGAACCCACAACCCTGGCATTGCAAACACCATGCTCTACCAACTGAGCTACATCCCTGCCGGCCATTCCCTCCCCTACCCTGGACGATGCTGGGCCAATTGTGCGCCGCCCCATGGGTCTCCCGGTCGCGGCTGGCTACGACAGAGCCTGGATTCAAACCAGGATCTCTGGCGCAGTGGCCTTAGACCACTGTGCCACTCTAAGACAAACCTTCAGCCAGTGTCCCTCAAACAATTGACAATTCCTTCTTGTTTATTTAGCAGTATTTATGGTCCTCAAGCTCCACTCGACAAAGACATAAAGACCTCTTTGTTGGATACAGAGGAAAACACACACTTTTAATGGCCACTTATAGTAAACGAAGACGTAGAGAATGATGATGCCATGCAATATAAACATTGCTATATAATATCCAACTGTTATGGTCTAGAGGATGGGTTCACAGTCAATGGAACGCTGATGGCATAGGGCGGAACTATCCACCACTCACCCTCATTAAAGCTAGAATCCTTAGTTGTTACATCCATTTTTGGACTTATAAAAATGTATGATATATATACCCATTGATTCTTAAAGAATGTAACTTATAAATGCCTCACGAGCTTAGTTCAACTGTCTTACCCCATCAGAACCCCCAAAATAAGCTTGTTTTACTTCAATGTTTTTAAACAATGTAAATGTAAACAAACACTGTATAGCCTCAAAGTATGGTTACAACTATAATTTTGATATCATGGATGGTCAGTCCATGCATCCAAAGCTCTGTGTTTGAATTTGTGGTTACATTTCTCCAGGCCCATCTCTCAGCTTTTTACCAAAACACAGGAGGGTCAACTGCTTTGTTATTGTTTCAATTTTAGCTTTAACAGTGATCACAAAATTCTGAGTATAACTAATGACTGTATATGAAACTCAGGCTGCTGAAACCTTAGACTGATATTGTCCTTCCAATTACCAAAGCCTTTAGGCCTTTTACTGTAGTTTCTGTGATGATATGGCATCAGAGGATACTTGAGTGTCAGCTGCATCTTGACAGTTCTACCCCATAAATCATCTATGCAATACATCCCAGGGTGGTTCCTGGGTAAAGCTAAGATTCCCTGTACAATTCTACCATGATAATCAGGTTTACCACCTGTTTGTATAGCTGTAGGTACGCTGTTTCACCTCCCAGAAATCTAATTATGCATCATTTGATGACATTTTCACAGCGACGTAATGTAATTATCCCAAAGATCTCCAAGCTTAGCCGCTTCACTTTTTGCTTTATACCTCCGTTGGTGTTTTACAGAGGAACTGTTGTCTTTGAGGGTTGTTATTTTTCTGAAGGTTGAGATTTTTTTTAAACGTCTGGTCTTCTTTTTAAACTCCACAGATTTGTTGCTCTGGTAAGGAGGGATTTGGAATAAATTTAAAGCAATCATGTTTTGTTTTTAAAAAAGCCTCTGCACAACAGTTGCAGTCATCTCCAGAGATGTCCACACAAACCAGGCCATCTGTTCAGAATCATTTATGCACAAATTGCCCTAGCACTTCACTATGTGACATAAGACATTCCATTTCATTTGACCCCCATTACGTTCATATTCTCTTCAGGGTTTATTGCTACAACCAAGGTTATGTTGTTATAAGGCTACTGACAAATAATCAAATTTTACATTTTCTCTTCAGATATTGTGCTAGAGTTATATTCCATATAAATTATTACAGATGTCGTTTGGATGTCAATGTAAGGATGTTGTGCTAACACAGGCCTACTTATAGTCCAAATAGATTATACCATGAATGTCATTTATATGTGAAAAGTGGATATGGGCAGTACTAAAGGCTTAAAGGTGTCATGCATTCACATGTCGACAATGGAATAGGGGAAGGATGACATTTAGTGCTGTGCTCAGGTGAATCACAGGAGGGATAAGGCTTTAGAGAAGGGAATGTTCACAGAGGGAAGGTAATCAGAGAAGATGTGATTCCATCTCAGTGGAATCATAAGCACCTTGGTCAGCGGTGAGGATTCGCTGATCCCTGACCTTCTGTTTTAAAGGCTGAGGATTTTAAAGTAATGAGATACATGCTATGATACAGCTTCTACCCCCAAGCCATAAGACTTCTAAACAAGACTGCTAAATAGCTAATCAAATGGCTACCTGGACTACCTGCAATGAGCCTTTTTTGCACCCTCTTGCACTGACTCTATGGACACACACTGGACTCTACCCACACACTCACACATACTCACACTGACACCCCAACACACACACATACACACACACACATAACATGCACACACATGCATACTGATGCAACACACACACTTTCACACTCACCACATACACTGCTTCTACTGTCTATTATCTATCCTGTTACCTAGTCACTTTACCCCTACCTATATGTACATAGCTACCTCAGTTACCTCATATCCCTGCACATTGACTTGGTACTGGTACTCCCTGTATATAACCCTGTTATTTTCTACTCACTATACTGCATATAACAATGTTATATTTAGTCTTTATCTTTATTCGTTATTCACTGTGTATGTATTCCTCGTGTCACTATATCATATACTTTATTTAAAACTCTGCATTGTTGGAAAAGGACCCGTAAGTAAGCGTTTCACTGTTAGTCTACACCTGTTGTCTACGAAGCATGTGACAAATACAATTTGTTTTGATTTTGATGAAACGGCTATATCGCAGACTTACATAGACAGACGCTAAGCTACACCATAAGGTGCGAGTCAAAGCACATCAGATGAATGTTCACGAATTTAGAAATGCACCGTGCCAGCGAAGACACTATGGTTCGAGGGCAGAAGAGGGGGAAATTCACATTTTGTCAGCAGTAAATAGCCAATCCAACCAGGTATGATAGCATCAGCGATGGGGGGTCAGATGGATTTGCCATGATATTTAATGTGGAAAGCTTTCTCCCCTCCTTTGCAAATTACCCCGTATTGGAAAAATCAGCTGTTTTAAGAAATCCATGAGATTAGATTCTGCTACGTTATGGTCAGTAAGGGAACAATGTAATCACAACAGTTGATTCTGCAGCAGAGACAACTGTGTTTGTGCTCTCCCCAGGAATGCTGAATGTGGTTTTGACCCTCTCAGCACAACAGCTCTATAGGTCGTTATCAATAAAACTGCACAATAAGGTACAGAGCGTTCGATTTGCCTGCTGGGGGGCAAGGATCCCCCAGCTCCGCTAAAACCATTGACAACTGTGTGCCGTTTTTAAGGGATTGTTAAATACATGTGAATTATTTGGTTGTAATATCATCACCTCTTGAAGAGCATACACTCTTAGAAAAAAGGGTTCCAAAAGGGTTCTTCGGCTGTCCCCATAGGAGAATCATTTTTGGTTCCAGTTAGAACCCTTTTTGGTTCCAGGTAGAACTCTTTTGGGTTCCCTGTAGAACCCTCTGTGGAAATGGTTCTACATGGAACTCAAAAAGGTTCTACCTGGAACCAAAAGGGTTCTACCTGGAACCAAAAATGGTTATTCAAAGGGTTCTCCTATGGGGACAGCCGAATAACCCTTTTAGGTTCTAGAAAGCACATTTTTTTTCTAAGAGTGTAGTCAGAAAATCTAATTTCTGATTATTCCTGTCACACCCTGGCTCTGGGACTCTATATGTTGAGCCAGGGTGTGTTCTTTCTGTTGTGTTTATTTCTATGTTGGCCAGAGTGACTCCCAATCAGAGGCAACGAGTGTCAGCTGTCGTTGGTTGTCTCTGATTGGGAGCCATATTTAAACTATCTGTTTTCCCTTTGTGTTTGTGGGTTCTTGTTCCGTGTTGGTCATTGTTACCGTGGACTTCACGAGTCGTTTCTTGTTTTGTTTATTGTTGTCTATTATCACTAAAGATAATAAAGTTTTAAACATGTTCGTTCATCACGCTGCGCCTTGGTCTGTTCCCTACGACGATCGTGACAATTCCATGCAAAACAATTGCATACATTTATCCTGCTCCAGTGTCACGTGCTGTTATGCCAGTACGGGTACACAGCCCTGTACGTCCTGTGCGGATGCCTCACACAGAGTGTGTGAGGGTAGGCATTCAGCCAGGACGGGTTGTGGCCGCTCTTCACTCCAGGTCTCCTATCCGTCTCCACAGCCCGGTTCGGCCTGTCCCTGCTCCACGCACCAAGCCTACGGTGTGCGTCGCCAGCCCGGTCCGGCCTGTCCCTGCTCCACGCACCAAGCCTACGGTGTGCGTCGCCAGCCCGGTCCGACCTGTCCCTGCTCCACGCACCAAGCCTACGGTGTGCGTCGCCAGCCCGGTCCGGCCTGTCCCTACTCCACGCACCAAGCCAGGGGTGCGAGTCGCCAGCCCGGTCCGGCCTGTTCCTACTCCACGCACCGAGCCAGGGGTGCGCATCGTCAGCCCGTCCGGCCGTTCCGGCTCCACGCACCAAGCCAGGGGTGCGCGTCGCCAGCCCGGCCCGGCCTGTTCCTGCTACTCGCACTAAGCCAGGGGTGCGAGTCGTCAGCCTGGTAAGGCCCGTTCTCCTCCACGCACCAAGCCAGGGGTGCGCGTCGTCAGCCTGGTAAGGCCCGTTCCTCCTCCACGCACCAAGCCAGGGGTGCGCGTCGTCAGTCCAGCACAACCCGTGCCTGGGTCACCGGTGCCTGGTAAGGTACCGGTCAACTGCTCCACGACGGAGCTGAAGCTAACCGCTCCTGCTGCGTCCAGTTCCGCTCCAGCCAGCGGGGCCAGACTGGACCAGGGGCGCTATGGGGGGTTTATTGGAGGGTGGTGGGCAAGGCCGGAGCCAGAACCGCCGCGCGAGGAGGAATGCCCACCCAGCCCTCCCCTGTTTTGTTCAAGTTGAGGCGCGGTCGCAGTCCGCGCCTTTAGGGGGGGGTACTGTCACACCCTGGCTCTGGGACTCTATATGTTGAGCCAGGGTGTGTTCTTTCTGTTGTGTTTATTTCTATGTTGGCCAGAGTGACTCCCAATCAGAGGCAACGAGTGTCAGCTGTCGTTGGTTGTCTCTGATTGGGAGCCATATTTAAACTATTTGTTTTCCCTTTGTGTTTGTGGGTTCTTGTTCCGTGTTGGTCATTGTTACCGTGGACTTCACGAGTCGTTTCTTGTTTTGTTTATTGTTGTCTATTATCACTAAAGATAATAAAGTTTAAACATGTTCGTTCATCACGCTGCGCCTTGGTCTGTTCCCTACGACGATCGTGACAGAAGAACCCACCATAAAAGGACCAAGCAGCGTGTCCAGGGGCAGATCTTGGACTGGACATGGGAGGAAGCACCGGGAAAGGAGATGGAGAGGTTGGCGATGGCCCAGGTGGGCAAATCGTGGTCCTGGGAGGACATGCTCGGGGGCAAGGGACCTTGGGCTAGGATTAAGGCCCTGGCGAGAGAGGAGCAGCGGCGTCAGCAGTGTCATCGTCGGACGGACGAGAGGCAACCCCAAACATTTTTTAGGGGGGGGCACACGGCATGGGCGGCTGGGCAGCAGGAGGCTGCCACAGGGCGATTTGGAGAGGAGGCCACCGGGTTAGGGGGGCCAGAAGGCAGGTTGGCGGAGCCTGGATGGAGAGCGGAACCAACGTCCCGTACTCAGGCATGGCAGCATGGGACGGGGCAGGTTCCGCGGTATGCGGAGCGGCGTACTGTGCCACGAGTGGTCCGGCATAGTCCTGTACGTCCTGTGCGAGCACCCCGCACGTGTCGTGCGAAGGGGGGTATGCAGCCAGGACGGAGTGTGCCGGCTCAACACTCGTGGTCTCCAATGCCTCTCCGCGGTCCCGGATATCCTGCTCCAGTGTCAAGTGCTGTTATGCCAGTACGGGTACACAGCCCTGTACGTCCTGTGCGGATGCCTCACACAGAGTGTGTGAGGGTAGGCATTCAGCCAGGACGGGTTGTGGCCGCTCTTCACTCCAGGTCTCCTATCCGTCTCCACAGCCCGGTTCGGCCTGTCCCTGCTCCACGCACCAAGCCTACGGTGTGCGTCGCCAGCCCGGTCCGGCCTGTCCCTGCTCCACGCACCAAGCCTACGGTGTGCGTCGCCAGCCCGGTCCGACCTGTCCCTGCTCCACGCACCAAGCCTACGGTGTGCGTCGCCAGCCCGGTCCGGCCTGTCCCTACTCCACGCACCAGGCCAGGGGTGCGAGTCGCCAGCCCGGTCCGGCCTGTTCCTACTCCACGCACCAAGCCAGGGGTGCGCGTCAGCCGGTCCGGCCCTCCGGCTCCACGCACCAGCCAGGGGTGCGCGTCGCCAGCCCGGCCCGGCCTGTTCCTGCTACTCGCACTAAGCCAGGGGTGCGAGTCGTCAGCCTGGTAAGGCCCGTTCCTCCTCCACGCACCAAGCCAGGGGTGCGCGTCGTCAGCCTGGTAAGGCCCGTTCCTCCTCCACGCACCAAGCCAGGGGTGCGCGTCGTCAGTCCAGCACAACCCGTGCCTGGGTCACCGGTGCCTGGTAAGGTACCGGTCAACTGCTCCACGACGGAGCTGAAGCTAACCGCTCCTGCTGCGTCCAGTTCCGCTCCAGCCAGCGGGGCCAGACTGGACCAGGGGCGCTATGGGGGTTTATTGGAGGGTGGTGGGCAAGGCCGGAGCCAGAACCGCCGCCGAGGAGGAATGCCCACCCAGCCCTCCCCTGTTTTGTTCAAGTTGAGGCGCGGTCGCAGTCCGCGCCTTTAGGGGGGGGTACTGTCACACCCTGGCTCTGGGACTCTATATGTTGAGCCAGGGTGTGTTCTTTCTGTTGTGTTTATTTCTATGTTGGCCAGAGTGACTCCCAATCAGAGGCAACGAGTGTCAGCTGTCGTTGGTTGTCTCTGATTGGGAGCCATATTTAAACTATCTGTTTTCCCTTTGTGTTTGTGGGTTCTTGTTCCGTGTTGGTCATTGTTACCGTGGACTTCACGAGTCGTTTCTTGTTTTGTTTATTGTTGTCTATTATCACTAAAGATAATAAAGTTTAAACATGTTCGTTCATCACGCTGCGCCTTGGTCTGTTCCCTACGACGATCGTGACAATTCCATGCAAAACAATTGCATACATTTAGCGATATCATCAGAGTTATACAGCAAGTAACTGTTTGCTTTTCATGATCAGTAAACATCAATTGATCATGTAGCTCAGTTGGTAGAGCATGGCGCTTGTAACGCCAGGGTAGTGGGTTCGATCCCCGGGACCACCCATACGTAAAAAATGTATGCACGCATGACTGTAAGTTGCTTTCGATAAAAGCGTCTGCTAAATGGCATATTATTATTATAATTTCAGATATGGAGGGTAGCCTCATGATTGGTCAATATCAATTGTATATTTGAGTGATATAAAATAAAAGTGAACTATACCAGACAAGTATGAGTGGTTTAGGTTAATTTCCCATCCTTTGTGGGCTCTGTCTGTCAAGCAGCAGAAGTGTGCATTTGCCAATGTACTGTTGATAATGTTTACTTTGCAAGCTACCAGTAGAAACTTCGTACAGTTGGCTAAACATACAGTAAAGTGGTAAGTAGACCTAATGTACTTTTTTCTCCAACCAATGTAGGCCTACCTAGTGAGGTTAGCTAACATCACATTTTCAACATTGTTTTTAAGAGTGTTTAATCACGATTGCTGCTGACAGACATGATAGGCTACATTTATGGACCACATCAAATTGTCTAGCTAGCTAATAACAGGCTAACTTTCAAGGGATAAACTAGATGACTACAGTGCCTTGCAAAAGGACAAAATAGTCCAAATTGGTGAAGTGAAATGAAAAAAATAAATTCGAACAAATAAATCATGTAAAAGTGGTGCGTGCATATGTATTCACCCCCTTTGCTATGAAGCCCCTAAATAAGATCTGGTGCAACCAATTACCTTCAGAAGTCACATAATTAGTTAAATAAAGTCCACCTGTGTGCAATCTAAGTGTCACATGATCTGTCACATGATCTCAGTATATATACACCTGTTCTGAAAGGCCCCAGAGTCTGCAACACCACTAAGCAAGGGGCACCACCAAGCAAGCGACACTATGAAGACCAAGGAGCTCTCCAAACAGGTCAGGGACAAAGTTGTGGAGGAGTACAGATCAGGGTTGGGTTATAAAAACATATCTGAAACTTTGAACATCCCACGGAGCACCATTTAAATCATTATTTAAATATTGAAAGAATATGGCACCACAACAAACCTGCCAAGAGAGGGCCGCCCACCAAAACTCACGGACCAGGCAAGGAGGGCATTAATCAGAGAGGCAACAAAGAGACCAAAGATAACACTGAAGGAGCTGCAAAGCTCCACAGCGGAGATTGGAGTATCTGTCCATAGGACCACTTTAAGCCGTACACTCCACAGAGCTTGGCTTTACAGAAGAGTGGCCAGAAAAAAAGCCATTGCTTAAAGAAAAAAATAAGCAAACACGTTTGGTGTTCACCAAAATCCATGTGGGAGACTCCCCAAACATATGGAAGAAGGTACTCTGGTCAGATGAGACTAAAATTGAGCTTTTTGGCCATCAAGGAAAACACTATGTCTGGCGCAAACCCATCACCCCGAGAACACCATCCCCACAGTGAAGCATGGTGGTGGCAGCAGCATCATGCTGTGGGAATTTTTTTAATCGGCAGGGACAGGGAAACTGGTCAGAATTGAAGGAATGATGGATGGCGCTAAATACAGGGAAATTCTTGAGGGAAACCTGTTTCATTCTTCCAGAGATTTGAGACTGGGACGGAGGTTTACCTTCTAGCAGGACAATGACCCTAAGCATAGTGCTAACGCAACACTTGAGTGGTTTATTGGGAAACATTTAAATGTCTTGGAATGGCCTAGTCAAAGCCCAGACCTCAATCCAATTGAGAATCTGTGGTATGACTTAAAGATTGCTGTACACCAGCGGAACCCATCCAACTTGAAGGAGCTGGAGCAGTTTTGCCTTGAAGAATGGGCAAAAATCCCAGTGGCTAGATGTGCCAAGCTTATAGAGACATACCCCAAGTGACTTGCAGCTGTAATTACTGCAAAAGGTGGCTCTACAAAGTATTGGGGTGAATAGTTATGCTGTTTTTTTGTCTTATTTCTTGTTTGTTTCACAATAAAATGTATTTTGCATCTTCAAAGTGGTAGGCATGTTGTGTAAATCAAATGATACAACCCCCCCAAAAATCAATTTTAATTCCAGGTTGTAAGGCAACAAAATAAGAAAAATGCCAAGGGGGGTGAATTGTTTGATTTGCCTGCCATCTATAGTGGTGATGACAGTAGGCCGACTGACAACTTTACCAGGACAAGGACTTGTTGATGTCAATCACTTTACAAAAGCCTAATCTCTGGTGAAGCACACTAAATGACACACTGTTTGCTTAGCTAGCTAGCTAGTTATATGTTAAATGGATAGGCTACCCTCATGTATCTGAAATTACATGATCAATTGATGTTTAATGATCATGAAAAGCATGCAGTTATTTGCTTTATAACTCTGATGATAGAGCTAAATGGGGATTAATTGGAAATGTGTAGTTCTGACTATGCTCTTCAAGAGGTTATGATAATAAAACCAAATAGTTTAATACATTTATTTAACAATCCCTTGAAAACGGCACATAGTTGTCAATGGTTTTAGCGGCGCAGGGAGTCTCCTTGAACTACTTAAGCCTTAGCTCATTAATGTATCAACACTCTTTCCAATGAACTGTTCATATGTTAGCATCCTTGTTTTCTAAGACATCATCTCTAGCATCTCAAGCTACAATAACAAGGTCAGAAAGTGAACAAGGCATGCTTCAGAAGTCTCCTCTATTCTTCCAACCACCCAATTAGAACATCTCTCCTCTTTCTCTTTCCAGTCAGTACCTAATTGGTCCCTGCATGTTATTTCAGCTTATAAATGATCTGATAGTTAAAAAGAGGCAGTCTTTTTCATACCAGTGTGGAAAGATGTGAAAAGCTCGACTCATTAATAAAATCCTGCTGTCTCCGTCACCCAAATGAAGGGGAATCGTGCGAAAACTCTTCAAGAAGGTCAAACAGCTCAATTTGGGGAATTACACGCGCACGCACGTGCGCGCACACACACACACACAGAGAGTCTTAAAAAACTTACCATTCATTCATCTAATTAGACTAACTAATCAAGACCATGCATCCTGTTAATTGGTATAATTTATTTCATAATTTTTTCTTTCCAACTGAATGTGGGAGTTTTAGTTGGTTGGAAGCGTATTTAAATGTCAGATCTGGTTGATATTAACAAGCATTTTAATGTGATGTGGGTGGTGTGTGTGCGTGACTTTGTGTGTGTGTGAGAGTGTGTGTATCTGTTAAAAATTCATGGTGTCTTTCCTTTAACACTCATCACCAGCACTGGTGTCAGATCCTATGATGTCATATGTTGACGCTACTCTGTCAAATAACTTCTTTCTCAATCACGAATGAAAATCTGATTCTCTCATTGTAAATTCCCCATCGCTCTGAACCTTCCCACAAAGGAAGTGGGGGGGGGGGGGAAAGTATTTAGTCAGCCACCAATTGTGCAAGTTCTCCCACATAAAAAGATGAGAGAGGCCTGTAATTTTCATCATAGGTACACGTCAACTATGACAGACAAAATGAGAATTTTTTTTCCAGAAAATCACATTGTAGGATTTTTAATGAATTTATTTGCAAATTATGGTGGAAAATAAGTATTTGGTCAATAACAAAACTTTCTCAATACTTTGTTATATACCCTTTGTTGGCAATGACACAGGTCAAACGTTTTCTGTAAGTCTTCACGAGGTTTTCACACACTGTTGCTGGTATTTTGGCCCATTCCTCCATGCAGATCTCCTCTAGAGCAGTGATGTTTTGGGGCTGTCGCTGGGCAACACAGACTTTCAACTCCCTCCAAAGATTTTCTATGGGGTTGAGATCTGGAGACTGGCTAGGCCACTCTAGGACCTTGAAATGCTTCTTACGAAGCCACTCCTTCGTTGCCCGGGCGGTGTGTTTGGGATCATTGTCATGCTGAAAGACCCAGCCACGTTTCATCTTCAATGCCCTTGCTGATGGAAGGAGGTTTTCACTCAAAATCTCACGATACATGGCCCCATTCATTCTTTCCTTTACACGGATCAGTCGTCCTGGTCCCTTTGCAGAAAAACAGCCCCAAAGCATGATGTTTCCACCCCCATGCTTCACAGTAGGTATGGTGTTCTTTGGATGCAACTCAGCATTCTTTGTCCTCCAAACACGACAAGTTGAGTTTTTACCAAAATGTTCTATTTTGGTTTCATCTGACCATATGACATTCTCCCAATCCTCTTCTGGATCATCCAAAACTTCAGACGGGCCTGGACATGTACTGGCTTAAGCAGGGGGACACGTCTTGCACTGCAGGATTTGAGTCCCTGGCGGCGTAGTGTGTTACTGATGGTAGGCTTTGTTACTTTGGTCCCAGCTCTCTGCAGGTCATTCACTAGGTCCCCCCGTGTGGTTCTGGGATTTTTGCACACCGTTCTTGTGATCATTTTGACCCCACGGGGTGAGATCTTGCATGGAGACCCAGATCGAGGGAGATTATCAGTGGTCTTGTATGTCTTCCATTTCCTAATAATTGCTCCCACAGTTGATGTTTTCAAAACAAGCTGCTTACCTATTGCAGATTCAGTCTTCCCAGCCTGGTGCAGGTCTACAATTTTGTTTCTGGTGTCCTTTGACAACTCTTTGGTCTTGGCCATAGTGGAGTTTGGAGTGTGACTGTTTGAGGTTGTGGACAGGTGTCTTTTATACTGATAACAAGTTCAAACAGGTGCCATTAATACAGGTAACGAGTAGAGGACAGAGGAGACTCTTAAAGAAGAAGTTACAGGTCTATGAGAGCCAGAAATCTTGCTTGTTTGTAGGTGACCAAATACTTATTTTCCACAATCATTTGCAAATAAATTCATAAAAAATCCTGCAATGTGATTTTCTGGATTTTTTTCTTCTCAATTTGTCTGTCATAGTTGACGTGTACCTATGATGAAAAGTACAGGCCTCTCTCATCTTTTTAAGTGGGAGAACTTGCACAATTGGTGGCTGACTAAATACTTTTTTTCCCCACTGTACATGTAAACCCCAGCAAAAAAAGTCATCTCACTGTCAACTGCGTTCATTTTCAGCAAACTTAACATATGTAAATATTTGTATGAACATAACAAGATTCAACAACTGAGACATAAACTGAACAAGTTCCACAGACATGTGACTAACAGAAATTGAATAATGTGTCCCTGAACAAAGGGGGGGGTCATAATCAAAAGTAACAGTCAGTATCTGGTGTGGCCACCAGCTGCATTAAGTACTGCAGTGCATCTCCTCCTCATGGATTGCACCAGATTTGCCAGTTCTTGCTGTGAGATGTTACCCCACTCTTCCACCAAGGCACCTGCAAGTTCACATACATTTTGGGGGGGAATGGCTCTAGCCCTCACCCTCCAATCCAACAGGTCCCAGACGTGCTCAATGGGATTGAGATCCGGGCTTTTCGCTGGCCATTGCAGAACACTGACATTCCTGTCTTGCAGGAAATCACGCACAGAACGAGCAGTATGGCTGGTGGCATTGTCATGCTGGAGGGTCATGTCAGGATGAGCCTGCAGGAAGGGTACCACATGACAACAAGCTCAGTCTGATGATGCTGTGACACACCGCCCCAGACCATGACGGACCCTCCACCTCCAAATCGATCCTGCTCTAGAGTACAGGCCTCGGTGTAATGCTCATTCCTTCGACGATAAACGCGAATCCAACCATCACCCCTGGTGAGACAAAACCGCGACTCGTCAGTGAAGAGCACTTTTTGCCAGTCCTGTCTGGTCCAGCGACGGTGGGTTTGTGCCCTTACAACAGGCCTACATGTCACGGTTTCGGCCGAGGCTGCCTCTCTTCCTTGTTCGGGCAGGCTTCGGCGTTCGTTGTCTCCGGAATACTAGCTGCCACCGTTGTATGTTTCATGTTCGTTTGCTTTTGTCTGATTGTTTTCACACCTGTTATCATTTAGTGTCATTAGTGTCCTATTTAGTTCTCGTTGTGTTTGTCAGGTGTTGTGTGTTATTGTTTCGTGTACTGTCGTATTTGCTGGTCGTTTGACTATTTCGCTCAGTTGAGCTTACTACTCCACTGCGCTGGAGCGTATTTACGCACCTGTTTTCGTGCGCCTTTAATTTGGTCGCCTACGTGCGTCGTTCCGCCTTCGGGCGAGTTTTCCTGTTTGCCTTATTGGTAATTTTGACTAAAGTCTTTTGGATTATTGACTTCGGTGTCCTTGCGCTTGATTCCACCCATACACCCACCTACAGCCAACCTTGACAGAATAACACACCCACAGTATGGAATCAGCAGGAGCCGCTGCAGCCCAGGCGACGCTGGAGGACAGGGTCCTCCAACAAGGCGACCAGATCCAGCAGATGGGGACCGCACTGCAGGAGGTGATCACTACCATCAGAGGCTGGGGAACGCCGCCACCACCACCCTCCCTGCCAGCACCATCGGCCAGTCAGCCCATTCCCGCACCGGAACCTCGAGGAGTCCGACTCTCGCTCCCGAGGGCTTACGATGGGACCGCGGCCGGGTGCCAGGGTTTCCTTCTCCAGGTGGAGCTGTACCTGGCCACCGTGCACCCGGCGCCCTCGGGACATGAGAGCGTGTCCGCCCTGATCTCCTGCCTGTCCGGGAAGGCGTTGGCATGGGCCAACGCGGAGTGGAGGAGGATCGACGCGGACACTATAACCTACGACGAGTTCTCCCGCCGCTTCAAGGCGGTGTTTGACCATCCCCCGGAGGGGAAAGCGGCGGGGGAGCGTCTGGTCTTCCTCCGGCAGGAGAGGAGGAGTGCCCAGGAGTTCGCTCTCGAATTTCGTACTCTAGCGGCGGATGCAGGGTGGAATGATCGGGCTCTCGTCGATCACTACAGATGTAGTCTCACGAGAGGACGTCCGTCGGGAGCTGGCCTGTAGGGACACCAGCCTCACGTTCGACCAGTTGGTCGACATGTCCATCAGGCTGGATAACCTGCTAGCTACCCGCGGGACGTCCCGAGGGGGGTCCGTCCATTTCACCCTCCAGCGCCTCCGAGCCGTGCCCCATGGAGCTCGGGGGCGCTGGCGCTAGAGAGAGGAGGGGTCGGCTTACTAGGGGGTCCATCCCCTGCACCAACTGTGGTCGGGGAGGACACACCGCGGCTAGGTGCTGGGGATGGCCTCCCTAAGGGATAGGACGACAGGTCCCGCACTGGGGATTCCTTCCAGGTGAGTAGGCGCCCCACTCACCCAGAGCTCTCTGCTACACATTTCTGTATGCCTGTGAGTTTTCCACAGGTAGCACCTCATTCCCAGCATAAGGCGCTGGTAGATTCAGGCGCGGCTGGGAATTTTATTGATAAGAAGTTTTGTTTAGCTTTAGGGATTCCCCTTCTTCCTGTTGATGTCCCTTTCCCCGTTCATGCCCTAGATAGCCGTCCGTTGGGGGCGGGCTTGATCAGGGAGGTCACTGCGCCACTTAGGATGTGTGCGCAGGGGGGTCATCAGGAGATTATTCAGCTATTTCTGATTGCCTCTCCTGCGTATCCGGTGGTGCTGGGCCTGCCCTGGTTGAGTACCCATAACCCATATATTTCGTGGCAGGAGAGGGCTCTGATGGAGTGGTCTGCCCAGTGTGTGGGTAGATGTTTAGGCGTTTCCGTAGGGGCTACCTCGGTGGAGAGTCCAAACCAGGTGCCCGCATTGCACGTTCCCCCTGAGTATGGGGATTTGGCTATTGCGTTTAGTAAGTCGAGGGCGACGCAGTTGCCGCCCCATAGGCAGGGAGATTGTGCGATAGACCTCCAGGCAGGAGCTGCGCTCCCGCGGAGTCATGTGTATCCTCTGTCTCAGGAGGAGAAGAAAGCTATGGAGACTTACATAGACAAATCTCTGAGACAAGGATACATACGGCCTTCCACTTCCCCTGCGTCCTCGAGTTTCTTTTTTGTGAAGAAGAGGGATGGTGGTTTGCGCCCGTGCATCGATTACCGTGGTCTCAATCAGAACACGGTGAAGTATAGTTATCCACTCCCGCTGATTGCGACCATGACTGAGTCCTTGCAGGAGCGCGTACAACTTGGTGCGCATCAGGGAGGGCGATGAATGGAAGACAGCCTTTAGTACCACCTCGGGCCATTACGAGTATCTTGTCATGCCATACGGGTTGATGAACGCTCCGTCAGTTTTCCAATCATTCGTGGATGAGATCTTCAGGGACATGCAGGGGCAGGGGGTCGTTGTGTACATTGATGACATTCTCGTGTACTCGCCTACCCGTGTCGAGCATGTGGCCCTGGTGCGCAGAGTGTTGCGGAGGCTGGTGGAGCACGACCTGTATGTTAAGGCAGAGAAGTGTCTGTTTTTCCAGGAGTCGGTCTCCATTTTGGCGTATCAGTTGTCTGCGTCAGGGGTGAAGATGGAGGTAGACCGTGTGTCGGCCGTGCGTAATTGGCAAACACCAACCACTGTGAAGGAGGTGCAGCAGTTTTTGGGGTTTGCGAATTACTACCGGAGGTTTATCCGGGGTTTTGGACAGGTGGCAGCTCCCATCACGTCTCTCTTGAAGGGGGGTCCGGTGCGTCTGCAGTGGTCGGCCGAGGCGGACAGGGCGTTTGGGAGGCTGAAGGACCTGTTTACCTCGGCTCCGGTGCTGGCGCATCCGGATCCCTCTTTACCATTTCAGGTAAAGGTTGACGCGTCTGAGGCCGGTATAGGAGCCGTGCTTTCACAACGGTCAGGCGCGCCACCTAAACTTTTTATTCAAAAAAGCTCAGTCCGGCGGAGCGAAACTATGACGTAGGGGACAGGGAGCTGTTAGCCGTGGTACAGGCCCTAAAGGTGTGGAGGCACTGGCTTGAGGGGGCTCAACACCCTTTCCTCATTTTGACGGACCACCGTAACCTGGAGTACATCCGGGCAGCGAGGAGGCTAAACCCTCGGCAGGCTAGATGGAGTATGTTTTTGACCCGGTTTACGTTTAAGATCACGTACATCCCTGGGTCCCAGAACGGTAAGGCAGATGCGCTGTCTCGGCGGTATGACACGGAGGAGAGGTCCGTGGAGCCCACTCCCCATACTGCCGGAGTCGTGTCTGGTGGCACCGGTAGTGTGGGAGGTCGATGCTGAGCTCGAGCGGGCGTTACGCACCGACCCTAGTCCGGCACAGTGCCCGGAGGGTCGGAAGTACGTTCCGCTCGAGGTTCGGGATCGATTGATCTATTGGGCTCACACGTCACCCTCCTCTGGACATCCGGGTATCGGCCGGACAGTGCACTGTCTTAGTACCAAGTACTGGTGGCCCACGTTGGCAAGTGATGTGAGGGTTTATGTTTCCTCCTGCTCGGTGTGCGCCCAGTGTAAGGCGCCTAGACATCTGCCTAGGGGTAAGTTACTACCCCTGCCCGTGCCACAACGACCATGGTCCCACCTCTCGGTGGATTTCCTTACTGACCTTCCTCCGTCACAGGGGAATACCACTATACTGGTCGTTGTGGACCGGTTTTCTAAGGCCTGTCGTTTGCTCCCCATGCCGGGCCTTCCTACCGCCCTGCAAACTGCCGAAGCCTTATTCACCCATGTGTTCCGGCACTACGGGGTACCCGAGGATATTGTGTCTGATCGAGGTCCCCAATTTACCTCCAGAGTCTGGAGGGCCTTTATGGAGCGGTTGGGGGTCTCGGTGAGCCTCACCTCGGGTTACCACCCGGAGAGTAATGGGCAGGTGGAACGTGTAAACCAGGATGTGGGTAGGTTTCTAAGAACATACTGCCAGGACCGGCCGGAGGAGTGGGCAAGGTCGTTCCCTGGGCCGAAATGGCCCAGAATTCCCTACGCCATTCCTCCACTAACCTAACCCCCTTTCCAATGTGTGTTGGGTTACCAGCCGGTTCTGGCACCCTGGCAGCAGAGCCAGATCGAGGCTCCTGCGGTGGATGAGTGGGCGAGGCGCTCGGAGGAGACATGGAACGCTGCACACGTCCACCTGCAGCGGGCCCTCCGACGTCATAAGGCGAGCGCCGATCTCCACCGCAGTGAGGGACCGGTGTACGCACCTGGTGATCGAGTCTGGCTCTCTACCAGAAACCTGCCCCTCCGCCTGCCCTGTCGGAAACTGGGTCGGGCGGTTTGTAGGGCCATTTAAAGTCCTGGGAAGGTTGAACGAGGTGTGTTATAAATTACAGCTACCTGTTGAATATAAAAGTATTAACCCCTCGTTCCATGTGTCCCTTCTCAGGCCGGTGGTAGCTGGCCCACTCCAGGAAAGTGAGATCAGGGAGACTCCTCCGCCCCCATTGGACATCGAGGGGGTACCGGCGTACTCCGTGAGGTCCATCTTGGATTCGAGACGTCGGATGGGGGGTCTCCAGTATCTAGTGGAGTGGGAGGGGTACGGTCCGGAGGAGCGGTGCTGGGTGCCGAGGAGAGACATTTTGGACCCGTCTCTCCAGACGGAATTTCATTGTGGGCACCCGACGCACCCTGCTCCGCGTCCTACGGGTCGTCCCCGAGGCCGGAGTCGGCGCACGTCTGGAGCCGCGCGTCAAGGGGGGGGTACTGTCACGGTTTCGGCCGAGGCTGCCTCTCTTCCTTGTTCGGGCAGGCTTCGGCGTTCGTTGTCTCCGGAATACTAGCTGCCACCGTTGTATGTTTCATGTTCGTTTGCTTTTGTCTGATTGTTTTCACACCTGTTATCATTTAGTGTCATTAGTGTCCTATTTAGTTCTCGTTGTGTTTGTCAGGTGTTGTGTGTTATTGTTTCGTGTACTGTCGTATTTGCTGGTCGTTTGACTATTTAGCTCGGTTGAGCTTACTACTCCACTGCGCTGGAGCGTATTTACGCACCTGTTTTCGTGCGCCTTTAATTTGGTCGCCTACGTGCGTCGTTCCGCCTTCGGGCGAGTTTTCCTGTTTGCCTTATTGGTAATTTTGACTAAAGTCTTTTGGATTATTGACTTCGGTGTCCTTGCGCTTGATTCCACCCATACACCCACCTACAGCCAACCTTGACACTACAAGCCATCAGTCCAGCCTCTCTCAGCCTATTGCGGACAGTCTGTGCACTGATGGAGGGATTGTGAGTTCCTGGTGTAATTCGGGCAGTTGTTGTTGCCATCCTGTACCTGTCCCGCAGGTGTGATGTTCGGATGTACCGTTCCTGTGCAGGTGTTGTTACACATGGTCTGCCACTGCGAGGACGATCAGCTGTCCGTCCTGTATCCCTGTAGCGCTGTCTTAGGCGTCTCACAGTACGGACATTGCAATTTATTGCCCTGGCCACATCTGCAGTCCTCATGCCTCCTTGCAGCATGCCTAAGGCACGTTCACGCAGATGAGCAGGGACCCTGGGCATCTTTCTTTTGGTGTTTTTCAGAGTCAGTAGAAAGGCCTCTTTAGTGTCCTAAGTTTTCATAACTGTGACCTTAATTGCCTACCGTCTGTAAGCTGTTAGTGTCTTAACGACTGTTCCACAGGTGCATTCTCATTAATTGTTTATGGTTCATTGAACAAGCATGGGAAACAGTGTTTAAACCCTTTACAATGAAGATCTGTGAAGTTATTAGGATTTTTACGAATTATCTTTGAAGGACAGGGTCCTGAAAAAGGGACGTTTCTTTTTTTGCTGAGTTTATATACCATATTTACATTTACGTCATTTAGCAGACGCTCTTATCCAGAGCGACTTCCAAATTGGTCCATTCACCTTATAGCCAGTGGGATAACAACTTTACAATATGTTTTTTTTTTGGGGGGTGGGGTAAGGATTACTTTATCCTATCCCAGGTATTCCTTAAAGAGGTGGGGTTTCAAGTGTCTCCGGGAAGGTGGTCAGTGACTCCGTTGTCCTAGCGTCGTGAGGGAGCTTGTTCCACCATTGGGGTGCCAGAGCAGCGAACAGTTTTGACTGGGCTGAGCGGGAACTGTGCTTCCGCAGAGGTAGGGGGGCCAGCAGGCCAGATGTGGATGAACGCAATGCCCTCGTTTGGGTGTAGGGACTGATCAGAGCCTGAAGGTACGGAGGTGCCGTTCCCCTCACAGCTCCGTAGGCAAGCACCATGGTCTTGTAGCAGATGCGAGCTTCAACTGGAAGCCAGTGGAGTGTGCGGAGGAGCGGGGTGACGTGAGAGAACTTGGGAAGGTTGAACACCAGACGGGCTGCGGCATTCTGGATGAGTTGTAGGGGTTTAAGGGCACAGGCAGGGAGCCCAGCCAACAGCGAGTTGCAGTAATCCAGACGGGGAGATGACAAGTGCCTGGATTAGGACCTGTGCCGCTTCCTGTGTAAGGCAGGGTCGTACTCTCCGAATGTTGTAGAGCATGAACCTACAGGATTGGGTCACCGCCTTGATATTAGCAGAGAACGACAAGGTGTTGTCCAGGGTCACGCCAAGGCTCTTCGCACTCTGGGAGGAGGACACAACGGAGTTGTCAACCGTGATGGCGAGATCATGGAACGGGCAGTCCTTCCCCGGGAGGAAGAGCAGCTCCGTCTTGCCGAGGTTCAGCTTGAGGTGGTGATCCGTCATCCACACTGATATGTCTGCCAGACATGCAGAGATGCGATTTGCCACCTGGTTATCAGAAGGGGGAAAGGAGAAGATTAGTTGTGTGTCGTCTGCGTAGCAATGATAGGAGAGGCCATGTGAGGATATGACAGAGCCAAGTGACTTGGTGTATAGCGAGAATAGGAGAGGGCCTAGAACTGAGCCCTGGGAACACCAGTGGTGAGAGCATGTGGTGCGGAGACAGATTCTCGCCACGCCACTTGGTAGGAGCGACCGGTCAGGTAGGACGCAATCCAAGAGTGAGCCGCGCTGGAGATGCCCAACTCGGAGAGGGTGGAGAGGAGGATCTGATGCTTCACAGTATCGAAGGCAGCAGACAGGTCTAGAAGGACAAGAGCAGAGGAGAGAGAGTTAGCTTTAGCAGTGCGGAGAGCCTCCGTGACACAGAGAAGAGCAGACTCAGTTGAATGACCAGTCTTGAAACCTGACTAGTTTGGATCAAGAAGGTCATTCTGAGAGAGATAGCAAGAGAGTTGGCTAAAGACGGCACGCTCAAGAGTTTTGGAGAGAAAAGAAAGAAGGGATACTGGTCTGTAGTTGTTGACATCAGAGGGATCGAGTGTTGGTTTTTTGAGAAGGGGGTGCAACTCTCGCTCTCTTGAAGACGGAAGGGACATAGCCAGCGGTCAAGGATGAGTTGATGAGCGAGGTGAGATAAGGGAGAAGGTCACCGGAGATGGTCTGTAGAAGAGAGGAGGGGATAGGTTCAAGCGGGCAGGTTGTTGGGCGGCCGGCCGTCACAAGTCGCAAGATTTCATCTGGAGAGAGAGGGAAGAAAGAAGTCAAAGCATAGGGTAGGGCAGTGTGAGCAGGACCAGCAGTGTCATTTGACTTAACAAACGAGGATCGGATGTCGTCAACCTTCTTTTCAAAATGGTTGACGAAGTCATCCACAGAGAGGGAGGGGGGGAGGGGGAGGAGGCTTCAGCAGGGAGGAGAAGGTGGCAAAGAGCTTCCTAGGGCTAGGGGCAGATGCTTGGAATTCAGAGTGGTAGAAAGTGGCTTTAGCAGCAGAAACAGAGGAAGAGAATGTAGAGAGGAGGGATTGAAAAGATGACAGGTCCGCAGGGAGTCTAGTTTTCCTCCATTTCCGCTCGGCTGCCCGGAGCCCTGTTCTGTGAGCTCGCAATGAGTCGTCAAGCCACGGAGCAGGAGGGGAGGACCGAGCCGGCCGGGAGGATAGGGGACATAGAGAGTCAAAGGATGCAGAAAGGGAGGAGAGGAGGGTTGAGGAGGCAGAATCAGGAGATTGGAGGGAGAAGGATTGAGCAGAGGGAAGAGATGATAGGATGGAAGAGGAGAGAGTAGCGGGAGAGAGAGAGCGAAGGTTGCGACGGCGAGGAGTTGCAGTGAGATTAGTAGAAGAACAGCATCTAGTAAAGATGAGGTCAAGCGTATTGCCTGCCTTGTGAGTAGGGGGGGACGGTGAGAGGGTGAGGTCAAAAGAGGAGAGGAGTGGAAAGAAGGAGGCAGAGAGAAATGAGTCAAAGGTAGACGTAGGGAGGTTGAAGTCACCCAGAACTGTGAGGGGTGAGCCATCCTCAGGAAAGGAACCTTTCAAGGCGTTAAGCTCATTGATGAACTCTCCAAGTGAACCTGGAGGGCGATAAATGACAAGGATGTTAAGCTTGAATGGGCTAGTGACTGTGACAGCATGGAATTCAAATGAGGAGATAGACAGATGGGTCAGGGGAAAAAGAGAGAATGTCCACTTGGGAGAGATGAGGATTCCTGTGCCACCACCCCGCTGACCAGATGCTCTTGGGGTATGCGAGAACACATGGTCAGACGAGGAGAGAGCAGTAGGATTAGCAGTGTTTTCAGTGGTAATCCATGTTTCCGTCAGCACCAAGAAGTCGAGGGACTGGAGGGTAGCATAGGCTGAGATGAACTCTGCCTTGTTGGCCACAGAACGGCAGTTCCAGAGGCTGCCGGAGACCTGGAACTCCACGTGGGTCGTGCGTGCAGGGACAACCAGGTTAGAGAGGCAGCAGCCACGCGGTGTGAGGCGTTTGTATAGCCTGTGCAGAGAGGAGAGAACAGGGATAGACATAGGCATAGTTGACAGGCTACAGAAAATGGCTACAATAATGCAAAGGAGATCGGAATGAAATGAACTAAACATCTGGGAAAGCGAGAGAGCGGGGCCTCCCTCACTTACGTTTCACTGAAACACCCAAATATAACTCAATATAGCAGGTCAATAAGTGTCAATTCCATTTAGAGACTTACAGGGTTATTCAAATCATCATTTATTTTGCTATTAAAGTTCAGTGAGATGTATTGACTGTGTATTACTGTGTATAAGGCAGTAATAAGACATCATTGTAATTTACTAATGGTTTTTGTAAATATGCCGAACATCTCCCTGTATGACAGACTGTTTGAAGACAGATACATATTTGTTGTATTAGATAACTGTAACATGCCCACTATTTTAGTTCTTCATCCAATTAGTTTGTCTTACCACTGATTATGCACCCGTCTGCATATATTCTGTTGGCTCAGTCGTTGTTTACCTATGCAAAGATATGATCTCGTGTGTTATTTTTTATTCTCAACAAACACCTGGCAGGTTAGGCAAACATCGATTGGAAACTGTAATGGCAGCAGCAGAATACCTAGCATGTTAAATACTTCAAGTTTTCTCTTCTGTCTCGAAAGAGCTTGGATTGGTCTGCATTACTTAAGTATTACCCCCTCTTTTTTTTAACACACGACCGACTTCACTTATTTACTTGACGTGTTAATTTTAGCTCCCAGTGGAGCAAAGAGCCTCAACAGTGTTTCTCCACTTTACCCTGTCTGCAGTAATACACTAAAGATATACAGACGTAATTCAATCACTCTTTTGTTGCTGAGAATTTTCCTGCGCCACATGAAATGCAGATGAGCTCCTTGAATTACAGAAATTCACTGAAAACCCACACCAACACATGGTTGTATTAACAGTATTTCACATTTCATGTAGCCTAATTTTGGCCAGCTAATAGCCTAACCACTGATCATGCAAGAAAAATGTACTAAATGTTCAAATCCTGTTGATGCAGGATTATTTTGCTGTGACAATATAGGTCAAATTAAGATCCTACATCTGTATCAAAATATACTGTAAGGGGAACATTTGTGAGTGGAAAAATGACAGCATCATAAACTATCCAAAATCTACACAAAGACACAAACATTGCTCACTGCAGAACTCAAACCCAACATCAACCCAGATTCACTCATTTGATGAACACCAGGTTTTTCATGCTGTTTTAGCCTCATCACATGTTAGCCGCCACTACATAATCTAGGGCCTAGCGCTAAAATGGCGGATAGTATCCTTATAGCAGCATGCTGATGGGCCCTGATGTCTGCTTGCTCCAGTTAGCTGCCTGCCTCTAGTCTAGCCACGGAAATATGTCTCGTCTGTCTATTTCTGCACATCAATATGAAAAAAGAGCCGTGCCTGCCATCACCATCGAAAGCCGGTACAAAGAGATGGGAATGATTGGATTGAAGAATGGGAGTGAGGGATGAGAGGAAGGCTGGAAAGCTTGTTTGGGTATGCACAGAGACTGGATGTATACTGTATTTATATATAAAATTCAGTAGGAGAACAAACTAGCTGTGGTTCTGGTTCTGATGAGTTGTCCGTTTTGTGTATGTACTAAAATCAAATCAAATGTATTTATAAAGCCCTTTTTACATCAGCAGATGTCACAAAGTGCTGTACAGAAACCCAGCCTAAAACCCCAAACAGCAAGCAATGCAGATGTAGAAGCACGGTGGCTAGAAAAAACTCCCTAGAAAGGCAGGAACCTAGGAAGAAACCTAGAGAGGAAACAGGCTCTGAGGGGTGGCCAGTCCCCTTCTGTCTGTGCCGGGTGGGGATTATAACAGTAGATGGCCATTAAGGCCAGATCTTTCTCCAAGATGTTAAAACGTTCATAGATGACCAACAGGGTCAAATAACAGTCACAGTGGTTGTAGAGGTTGCAACAGCTCAGGACATCAGGAGTAAATGTCACTTTTTCATAGCCGGGCATTTAGAGGTTGAAATAGCAGGTGCGGTAGAGAGAGTTGAAAACAGCAGGTCTGGGACAAGGTAGCAGGTCTGGTGAACAGGTCAGGGTTCCATAGCCGCAGGCAGAAGTGTTGAAACTGGAGCAGCAGCATGACCAGGTGGACTGGCGACAGCAAGGAGTCATCAGGCCAGGTAGTCCTGAGGCATGGTCCTAGGGCTCAGGTCCTCCGGGATGGGAGGGAGAGAGGGAGAGAGAGAGAATTAGAGGGAGCATACTTAAATTCACACAGGACACCGGATAAGACAGGAGAATAACACCAGATATAACAGACTGACCCTAGCCCCCCGGCACATAGACTTTGCAGCATAGATACTGGAGGCTGAGTCCGGGGGGGTCGGGAGACACTGTGGCCCCGTCCGACGATACCCCCGGACAGGGCCAAATAATAGTGTTGAATAGTTTCGGTGTAACATTTATACTAAATCATTACAACCATTCCTGAAGAAACCCAAAATTGATAGATAGCAACCACTTTTTAAAAATGAGTTTTTTTCTTTCAGATAGTGTTCCCATTTGCCATTCATCTAATTTGAAACCAAGACGAGTGGCTAGTTTGTAGTACAGTGGGTTCCGTCTCATACATGGGTAACAATTACCTCCTGTGACCTCGGCAAGTCAATACATCCACTTATTACTAATTCCATCTGGTAAATATGGTGGACAGTCCAATTGGTGAGGTAAGCTAAGTGTTGAATTGGCAGAATTTGGAATGCTGGAACAGGCTTGTTTTCTTCATTTCAGGTATTCTCCCACATCCCTTTGCTAATAATAACCAAATCCCCAGGATACACAAAATTAATTACATCTAAGTGAACTTTGCGTAGCTGTATAGTACAATATTGTACAGTAAAGCTGCTGTCCACATTTTTGTAATCATAAAACACTTTTCAAATGTGAATTCCCTCTGTGTTCTTCAGATTTATAATGAATTTCTTCAGGGGCCCACAAATCAAATCAGCTGCTGACCTTTTTACAGTTAGCATAGATTTGAGATTGAAGATTTAATCATCAGGTAACAACTGTCTAGGGAGAGGGAGTTTAATTTCACAAAGTCAGTGTCAAAAAGGACAACTTCATGAAGGGATGGTTTCAAGTTTATGGATTTAAATGCAGCAGTTTAGAATGGTGTCAGTATATACTGAACAACAGTCTGTTTTTAGAGTTTATTCATTAGTATGCTCAATCTCTTCCACTGACACTTTGCTCCACAGACTGGGCTGAACTTTTGTCCCTGAAAAGTAAGCAGAATGTCCCTATCCGCTAACCACGAGTCAACTTGTACTCTGCATTCTACAGAGCAGCTTATTTTAGCGGTGCCTTTCAAACGGGGCTTTTCTCCCCTGCATTACAAGAACGTGTGGAACGATCTGCAACAAAAAGGTCAGCTTCCCTTGGCTTTATATGGATCCTGCCTGAGCCTTTGTCGATATGTCAATAGATCAAAACTTAAAACCAGTTATGCGTCTGTCAATTGTTAATTCCCCTTTCCATAATCTCCCTGCTATCCATAAGGACCCATTCGCTCTCCTCCATTTTTAGCTGACCAAGAAGAATCTCGTTCCTTTTTTCCTTTCTCGGGCCTGTAGAGGTGGGTGGATCTGTGTGTGCTGCCGTTGTATAGTGGAGGTTTATGTGGAGGTTTATGTCCTACCAATAACCCCCAGGGTTTATTGCTTTCAGTTGTCTCGTCACGGTGGAGTTCCTTGTATACAGTAGCCTCCTTTCTCCATGAGAGATTGAACAACTCCCATCCCAGTGGCCCGGCCTATTAATTTATGCATTAACTTGGACGCGATCCAGTCTCAAATTTCCAAAATGCAGCCAGTCATCAGCTCTCCAAGCCCAAATAATTATTCTAAGTAATTGGATATAGTGTCAAGAACGCCATTAAAAACAGTAAAGGGGGCTGGCGGACGTGGGTCAACCAATCAATCACTCCCGATCCCTAACCAATAGGGGCCTCCCGCCTGTTCGTTACACACAACAACTCATTATCCTAAAGATTTTAAATAGCCGTATGGTTCCTCCTGGACTTGCCCAGGCATGTCCCTCTATAGTAAACAAACACACCACGGCTCACTAACCCCACTATATATATGATATACTGAGACATCTATGCAAAGGTCAACGCTAAAGGTGTCGCGGCAATTCCGAGTTTAGAGTACTACCGTTCGTGGTGTGGAATGCGCCCCCATATGATGATATACCCTAAGTAATCAAGGAGGTGAGAGAGGCCTATACATTTTATTTGAATGGAGTTTACATTACAGTGAAGGTGAGGCTATTTAAGCGCTGTGTTGAAAGGAGAGGCCTTGGGGAGACGGACATTGATCATGTTTACATCATGTCCCCTGCATTAAACCCTAGTTAATGACACCGTTCAGATCAATGAATCTGATTGCACCCCCGTAAATGGATTCGGTGGATGGTAGCCAATGAGATCGTCTCCAGATGACACTTTAGAAATGGGCGCCATTAACTCAACGACTCGTTGTGTTTTCTGCCTTGCTGCCTACAGTGTTGGTCTTGTCTGGTCCTATCAATCTTTTGGTGTTATTTGTCCTAGTATGGCGGCTTCCCTTCTGTCCCTTTGTGTGTGTGTGTCTGTATGTGGCCTCCTCAGCCAAGGCTGGCACTAACGGTCTGGCCTTGAATGATTTCCTGTGTGGGCTGGGTTGAAATCTTGGTCAGATCTGACATCATGGGGAGATTGATAAAACTCCATTGAACGATGATTGAAACCAGAGTTCTGTCTTTCTTCTCCTTCCTCTTATCTTGTTTTTATTCTTTCTGCTTTATACAGGACACAATGAATATTCAGAATACTGCTATATCTCTAACATTGATGACATTGTTGACTATTCTGAATAATGCTATATCTCTAACATTGATGACATTGTTGACTATTCTGAATAATGCTATATCTCTAACAATGATGACATTGTTGACTATTCTGAATAATGCTATATGTCTAACGTTGATGACATTGTTGACTATTCAGAATAATGCTATATCTCTAACAATGATGACATTGTTGACTATTCTGAATAATGCTATATCTCTAACAATGATGACATTGTTGACTATTCTGAATAATGCTATATCTCTAACGTTGATGACATTGTTGACTATTCTGAATAATGCTATATCTCTAACAATGATGACATTGTTGACTATTCAGAATAATGCTATATCTCTAACAATGATGACATTGTTGACTATTCTGAATACTGCTATATCTCTAAGATTGATGACATTGTTGACTATTCTGAATAATGCTATATCTCTAACGTTGATGACATTGTTGACTATTCTGAATAATGCTATATCTCTAACGTTGATGACATTGTTGACTATTCTGAATAATGCTATATCTCTAACAATGATGACATTGTTGACTATTCAGAATAATGCTATATCTCTAACAGTGATGACATTGTTGACTATTCTGAATAATGCCATATCTCTAACGTTGATGACATTGTTGACTATTCAGAATAATGCTATATCTCTAACACTGATGACATTGTTGACTATTCTGAATAATGCTATATCTCTAACAATGATGACATTGTTGACTATTCAGCTATAATGCTATATCTCTAACAATGATGACATTGCTGACTATTCTGAATAATGCTATATCTCTAACGTTGATGACATTGTTGACTATTCTGAATAATGCTATATCTCTAACAATGATGACATTGTTGACTATTCTGAATAATGCTATATCTCTAACGTTGATGACATTGTTGACTATTCAGAATAATGCTATATCTCTAACAATGATGACATTGTTGACTATTCTGAATAATGCTATATCTCTAACAATGATGACATTGTTGACTATTCTGAATAATGCTATATCTCTCACGTTGATGACATTGTTGACTATTCAGAATAATGCTATATCTCTAACAATGATGACATTGCTGACTATTCTGAATACTGCTATATCTCTAACATTGATGACATTGTTGACTATTCTGAATAATGCTATATCTCTACGTTGATGACATTGTTGACTATTCAGAATAATGCTATATCTCTAACAATGATTACATTGTTGACTATTCAAATAATGCTATATCTCTAACAATGATGACATTGTTGACTATTCCTGATCTGCTATATCTCTAACATTGTTTACATTGTTGACTATTCTAATAATGCTATATCTCTAACGTTGATGACATTGTTGACTATTCAGAATAATGCTATATCTCTAACGTTGATACATTGTTTACTATTCTGAATAATGCTATATCTCTACTTATACATTGTGACTATTCAGAATAATCTATATCTCTAACAATGATGACATTGTTGACTATTCTGAATAATGCTATATCTCTAGCGTTATCTTGTTACTTTCAAATAATGCTATATCTCTAACAATGATACATTGTTGACTATTCTGAATAATGCTATATCTCTAACAATGATGACATTGTTGACTATTCTGAATAATGCTATATCTCTCACGTTGATGACATTGTTGACTATTCAGAATAATGCTATATCTCTAACAATGATGACATTGTTGACTATTCTGAATAATGCTATATCTCTAACAATGATGACACTGTTGACTATTCTGAATAATGCTATATCTCTAACGATTGATGACATTGTTGACTATTCAGAATAATGCTATATCTCTAACAATGATGGCACTGTTGACTATTCTGAATAATGCTATATCTCTAACAATGATGACACTGTTGACTATTCTGAATGCCATATATTTTCTTACTGTAGCTTATACAACACTCTCTTGTGCTGAAATTGAGTGTGCCTATTGATGTGCAGCGAGCGTCGCCTAGTTCTATTACCAGAGTATGAAGCTCAGCAACAATTGCTCCTGTATTGATACAGCTGTCTATGTACACGTTAGAATACGGCTTATTCCAACCCCCAGGGGATTCGTTTTATCATCTCATTACAGTGACGTGCGAGACAAGGTTAAGACCCCCGTTGATTGCAATTCTCATTCCTCCGTGTTCTCGTGTTAACGGCTTTCTCTTTAGCCACTCGTCAAACTCTCAACTTGAAAAGCTTGTTTCCGTTTGTATCGTATTTATCCATCAACATAATACCCACTTTGGTTTGTCTTTTTCCCAACGTGTTTTCTTTGGCGCAAATTAAGCACATGAATGATGTTGAGCGCCTCACACGATGGTTTATACACAACAAAGCCGAACAACAACAAAAAGGGGGGTCAGTGTCATGGCGGTGGTGAGTGTTGGTGGTGATTGCAACACTAGCAATAAGTGGGTGGGCTGTGGCGATTCCCATGGAGGGGACGTGTTAGTTTAGACTGTGGAGCTGTACTGCTAATCACCTTTAATCACATGCAAATGCTGGGAATCAGGAGTCTTTCATTCTGAATAATGGGAACAAAGAGAGAGATTCACAGAGAAGAGCTTGTTAGCTACTACCACCATCTCATCTCCCCTATCCTCTCTCTCTCTCTCTCTCTCTCTCTCTCTCTCTCTCTCTCTCTCTCTCTCTCTCTCTCCCTCTTCCTCCTTCACTCTCTCCCTCTTCCTTCTTCTCTCTCCCCTCTCCCTCTTCCTCCTTCTTGCTCTCCCTCGCTCTCTTTCGCTCTCTCTCTGGCAGCAAAGCCTGAAGGGACTTTTTATCTGCCTTCGGCTCCTACTTATCAAACTACCCAGCCCCAAACTGGAGGCAAATTAACCAATATCAATGAGACAAAAGTGAGATTATTTTTGCCTCAGATGGAGAGAGAGTGAGAAGAAAGAGAGGGAGAGGGAGAGAATGCCTTTGCCAGATAGATAGATAGATAGATAGATAGATAGATAGATAGATAGATAGATAGATAGATAGATAGATAGATAGATAGATAGATAGATAGATAGACAGACGGACGGCGGAACACCCCCCCCAGCCCGCGCCCGACCCCACGGATTAGATAATAATAGATAGATAGATAGATAGATAGATAGATAGATAGATAGATAGATAGATAGATAGATAGATAGATGTAGCTTTGTAAATTCCTTTGGTCTTATTATCCCATTAGTGAGCTGATGCTTCTTCTGAGGATGAACATCTGAATAATTAATCTGCGATGAGCAAGAATCTTTTTAGCTTTATTTATCACGCTCCATCTGTCTGGTAGTGTAGCGACTGTAGTTAATAATCTCATGTAGGTTGTGTTGTTAACACATGGGGGAAAAACAGCCGCTAGAGTAGCCTCTTGGGCCTCTGTAGTCTAGTACTGAAATCCAAGTCAACCACAGCATTTTACTCATAGACTCGGTTTCGCATCCAGTCTCAACTTTGAGTATGTCTGTGTTGTGTAGTGCTTTCATATCCAAACCTTTCTGTCACCGCTAACATAGAACTTGATTTTCAACACATTGAAAATCATATACCTCCAGACTTCTCATTCCCATTCAATACCACTAGAAACTTTGAGTATGTCTGTGAGTTTTTCATAGTGCTTTCATATTCACACCTTTCTGACACCGCTAACATAAAACTTGATTTTCCACATTGACAGTTCAAGGTCTTATGTGTTATTGCAATATTCCCGGGGATATGTGAACGGGTTCATTGGATTAACATTCATAAATTCCGTTTTATTTGTCAAATGATCAGGATTGAGCAACCACATTCCTCTCTCGCGGCTCGAAGTGATGTACTATATTTAACCAGTGGGTGGATTGTAACCTACTTTGGAAGTTAAAACTCAATTGTTGTAGCTCCGGCTTTTCATTCTACGCAGGCAGGAACCCTTACCTACTTGGGATAATGTGAATAGTCCCGTTATCTTTTGTCTAGAGCGAGAGTGTCCATGAATTAAATTTCAATAATTGTGTCAAGTGTTATCTTCCCCTCATGGTAAAGTACTAAACAGTGATTTATTACCCGAATCAACATTGTTTTCAAACACATCATTCATTTGAGGACCCACATGCTCACATTCAATGCACACACACACACACACACCGCTCATTCGCACACACACACTTTGCACTCCTCACACACACGCATGCAAACACACACTCACTCAAACCCCAAAAACAATAGATTTTGAACAATCTCTACAGTCTAATGCATAATTCATGGCAGTATATATATAAGTGAATTCAACAGTGTTCAGTTTAAATTAAGTTGGGGAACCTAGTAGCTCGTACATCTAGACACACACGCACGCGCCCGCACGCACACACACACACACACACACACACACACACACACACACACACACACACACACACACACACACACACACACACACAGTAGCTCCATGTCTTCCCCTTTAACAGTGATCACGCTGTGAAGAAAGTGAATCCTGCCATCTAATCAGGTCATTAGTATTGTAGGTGGCAGAGACAAACTACAGCAATGATAATCTTCATTTGCACTTTGGATGTGTGTTAGTAACTTTAGTCTTCTTCCCACCATGGTGTCTTGTGTTTATCTGTTCTGCTGCTGATAGGGCCGAGCACCTACAAGCATGGCAGATAACTACTAAGTACCTCAGTACAATATAACATCTTATTAACATAGTATCCAACCTGGAATATACATATCAACATAAGGTATCCAGCCGTGGATAGAGATATTATGAATACAGTGTGACAGATCTTGACTAAAACCCTGGGGGTATGTCAACAAGTTGGTTTACAACACTGAACATGTTGGTCTTAAAGTATACAGAAAACGATATCTCTGTGGTTTCTGGGTAATATTGTCAGAAAAAAGTTTACATACACCTTAGCCAAATACATTTAAACTCAGTTTTCACAATTCCTGACATTTAATCATAGTAAAAATCACTGTCTTAGGTCAGTTAGATCCCACTTTATTTTAAGAATGTGAAATGTCAGAATAATAGTAGAGAGAATTATTTATTTCAGCTTTTATTTCTTTCATCACATTCCCAGTGGGTCAGAAGTTTACATACACTCAATTAGTATTTGGTGGAATTGCCTTTAATTGTTTAACTTGGGTCAAACGTTTGGGTAGCCTTCCTCAAGCTTCCCACAATAAGTTGGGTGAATTTTGGCCCATTCCTCCTGACAGAGCTGGTGTAACTGGAGTCAGGTTTGTAGGCCTCCTTGCTCCTCATGCTTTCTCAGTTCTGCCCACACATTTTCTATAGGATTGAGGTCAGGGCTTTGTGATGGCCCTCCAATACCTTGAATTTGTTGTCCTTAAGCCATTTTGCCACAACTTTGGAAGTATGCTTGGGGTCATTGTCCATTCGGGAGACCCATTTGCGACCAAGCTTTAACTTCCTGACTGATGTCTTGAGATGTTGCTTCAATTATCCACATAATTTTCCTTCCTCATGATGCCATCAATTTTGTGAAGGGCACCAGCCCCTCCTGCAGCAAAGCACCCCCCCACCTCATGATGCTGCCACCCCCTGTGCTTCACTGTTGTGATGGTGATCTTCGGCTTGCAAGCACCCCCTTTTTCCTCCAAACATAACAATGGTCATTATGGCCAAACAGTTCTATTTTTTGTTTCATTAACTGGAGGACATTTCTCCAAAATCATCTTTGTCCCCATGTGCAGTTGCAAACCGTAGTCTGCTTTTTTGGCGGTTTTGGAGCAGTGGCTTCTTCCTTGCTGATCGCCTTTCAGGTTATGTCGATATAGGACTCGTTTTACTGTGGATATAATACTTTTGTACCTGTTTCCTCCAGCATCTTCACAAGGTCCATTGCTGTTGTTCTGGGATTGATTTGCACTTTTCGCACCAAAGTCGTTCATCTCTAGGAGACAGAACACTCTCCTTCCTGAGCAGTATGTCGGCTGTGTGGTCCCATGGTGTTTATACTTGCGTACTATTGTTTGTACAGATCGTGGTACCTTCAGGCATTTGGAAATTGCTACCAGGATAACCAGACTTGTCGGGGGTCTACAATTTTTTTTCTGAGGTCTTGGCTGATTTCTTTAGATTTTCCCATGATGTGAAGCAAAAGGCACTGAGTGTGAAGGTAGGCCTTGAAATACATCCACAGGTACCCCTCAGGAAGTTAAAGTTTGTCGCAAATGGTTCTTCCAAATGACATACCCCAAGCATACTTCAAAAGTTGTGGCAAAATGGCTTAAGGACAACAAAGTCAAGGTATTGGAGTGGCCATCACAAAGCCCTGACCTCAATCCTATAGAAAATGTGTGGGTAGAACTGAAAAAGCGTGTGCAAGCAAGGAGGCCTACAAACCTGACTCAGTTACCCCAGCTCTGTCAGGAGGAATGGGACAAAATTCACCCAACTTATTGTGGGAAGCTTGTGGGAGACTACCCGAAATGTTTGACCCAAGTTAAACAATTTAAAAGCAATGAGTGTATGTAAACTTCTGACCCACTGGGAATGTGATGAAAGAAATAAAAGCTGAAATAAATCATTCTCTCTACTATTATTCTGACATTTCACATTCTAGGATTAAATGTCAGGAATTGTGAAAAACTAAGTTTAAGTGTGTTTGGCTAAGGTGTATGTAAACTTCCGACTTCAACTGTGTTTTTTTTATATATATATATATATATATATATATTATATATATATATATATATATATATATAAACAGAAGACTAACTAATTAGGCTCCAGAAATAGGGAACACAACCCAGAACTTTACTATGCATGTTTGGTATTTATACTATCATTTCCTTCCCTGGGACATTGCATCTCAAATGACAAGTTTTCATCAGTTTTGATCCTCAATGGAGACAGATTTTTAGGGGGGATATCGAAGAATTTGACAGATTACTTGAAAATCCAGGTTTCGCAGCTACATTTTACTTTCATATCTGGGATAGGCATGGATTGTGAAATATTTCCAAAATATGAAACGACAACAGCTAATCCTACAGAGAGAAGGCATGTTGTCACGATGATCCCTCTGGAGTTTGACAGATTCAGGTTTTTGAACATCTAGGAAGATGAATCATGTTTAGATATGATATTTATATATTTGACTAACTTGTTTTTTCTCAGAATATCATAGATATGTAGTGTGCAGAGGTGTAGTAGCTTGCAATGCATTCCTTATAGATTAAAAACACAGAGAAGCATTGGGCGCGAGCGGTGTTCACTACACGGTTACGAAAACACTCAAGACTCTAGAGTGCATCCACCTACTACAGTATCTGAATATCTGAGACGATTCCTACAACATTAAATAGAGTGAGGATTACTGAATTGTACTTTAACATGCAGTCAGAAGAAAACATGACTAAACTCTCTCTCGTGATTACAATTTAGTGAAAGAAATACAGAAGAAAAATGGAATGACAGAAAAAAACAAATAGTTTATATGAATGCCCTGAAGTGTGTGCTTAAATCTCTCATTTCTGGGAGTTCCACAGTCAGACAAAGCCGTGGCTAGGATCCCTGTGTTTTCTATGTGTTTACAGTTCTGGGCTCTCTGTGCCATAGGAGATTGTAATTGTTATTTGTATATGCGTGTTTTGGGATTTCGATCCTTCTTCATCTTTTGTTTTCTCCCCCTGCCAAGGACAATCACCAGACAGCGGGAAACACAACAAGCCGTTTTCTGGCAGCATAGGCACTCAGTGTGTGTGTGTGTTTCTGTCTCTCTCTGTGTGTGTGTGTGTAGTTGTGTGTGAAAGATAATCTCTAAGCACTTAAGTCTTTGCAGAGACACAGCTGTTATTGATCCGCACCCTGAGCTCAAACCTCTCTTTGCATTTCTAATACCCCCTAATATTCAGCAAACCAGAGACTTAGCCTAACATTTGCAAACTCCCTCAAATTGACCCTCCATGCACTTTGAAAGTTTTACGTATTCGAAAGGGGACACTTATCTTAATACAAACCTCACCAGGCATACCACCTCAAACATTTTCTGAAGCTTAATGACTAACTTCTATGTGGGGTTTTCAGCATAATGCATCAATAACAGAGCTGCCGCCGCAACCTGCCACAGCCACATAAACCCAAACACCTCACAAGCTAATGAAAGTAAAACAGATGGAGAACATCTTCTCTCCCTCACACAACTCCTAACCACTTCTGATAGAATCTTCTTCTTCTTCTTCTTCTTCTTCTTCTTCTTCTTCTTCTTCTTCTTCTTCTTCTTCTTCTTCTTCTTCTTCTTCTTCTTCTTCTTCTTCTTCTTCTTCTTCTTCTTCTTCTTCTTCTTCTTCTTCTTCTTCTTCTTCTCTCCCTCACACAACTCTCTCCCCATTGCTCGGCAAGGTAATATTTACAGTAGGAGTCTACCCACGGGCCTAATTGGCAAGCTTGGTAATGTAGCATATGCACTTTCCAGCGGGGAGACCATCTGACACGGACGCACGCTGATGGCCACCCACATTAGGCTGCGTATGTGGCAGACAGAAGGGATCGTATGCACACTGTCCTTCAGCTAATGATGCCAGCTACACAGCCAGCCCCACCTGGCCTGCTCCGTTTTTACAGCTCTGCTTACTTTGCTTTTAAAGGACTTTATCTGTCCAGGTTGTTGGATGTTTGAGCGAGGGCGAGGTGATAGAGAACCTGGCCCTAGTACACAGAAACAGGTGGACGGGAGGCATAGGCATGGAATATAGAGATACATTGGTACAAGGGCAAGGAATACAGAGATACATTGGTACAAGGGCATGGAATACAGAGATACATTGGTACAAGGGCATGGAATACAGAGATACATTGGTACAAGGGCATGGGATACAGAGATACATTGGTACAAGGGCATGGAATACAGAGATACATTGGTACAAGGGCATGGAATACAGAGATACATTGGTACAAGGGCATGGAATACAGAGATACATTGGTACAAGGGCATGGAATACAGAGATACATTGGTACAAGGGCACCTGCTCTGGCACACATATCACATACAGACATAGAAAAACAGAATTTAGAGGTTTGGTAGAATTTCGGAGAGAGAGAGGAGATAGAGGGAGAGAGAAGGAGAGAGAGAGAAGTCTTATGGAGGTGGTTGTGTGTGGGTGCGTGCGTGCGTGCATGGCTGTGTGTGTGTGTTCCTGTGTGTGTGTGTGTGTGTGCGCGCCTGTGTGTGAATTCCCCCTCCAGCTGGCCAGCAAAATGGACTGGGTCATTAGCATGCATTGGTCTCATCTGCACATGTAAGGTTATTCATCCCCTGGGGTAATTCTCTCCTCACCGGAGTATCTACCGCTCAGACGCTTAGAGGAGATGCCGGGCTACATTGTGAACAAGCTTTTAATTTAAAGGAGTTTTGTGTTGATGGTTTCTTCCCTCTAACCTAAACTCCTCCACAGGTCGACCCAAAGCAGCCGTGTGTGTGTGTGTGTGTGAGAAAGTGTGCGTGCGTTGGTTCGGTGCGTTCAGAGGCCGCAGATGTTGCCTCATACATAATACAGGGTGATCAAAGGGACCTTCCTCACAATGTAATTCCCCGCTACCGAGGTGCATCTGTTCTGGCGTTGTAACGCACTCGCAGGGCCCCCACGCTGGCGGAACTCACTTCACAAAGTCCCACAAGTCCCACGGTGACTCCTCCTCCGCCACGCCTCAAAGGTATCCGGGGGACAGGGAAACAGTTGGATGTTGCCATGACACAGCGTGCAGCCAAGCAACATTGTATAGCTGGTCTTGGAGACGGCATGTACAAATTGTTTATAGGCTCCGGTTGTTTGTTTTTGCTGTACACTATGGGCTTGGACGATATTCCACAGAAATCATTTTTTTCCCTGAATATGCATACAGCGCAGTTCCCCAAAGTTCCTCTTAGAAGTTTCAGACCAGCTAAGCGTGTTTGGAGGGGAAAAAATAAGCTATGTACATGATGCTAAGGTCATCTGGATGACGCCAGGCAATATAGTAGCACAACACTGCTGCTGGATCTGTTCGAGCTTGTCCATGTTGTTACTGACCTCTGTGTTGTATGACATCCACACGCATTTGAACAATCACGAAACTGTCAAACCCATGACATCATACTCCAGGCGATTCCACACAGTTAGCAACATGCTAACAGACAACAAACATTGCGTGGAATGTCAGGGGGTCTGTATTACCATGTCAAAGTAGACTGGCAAACTACAGGTGTGCTCGGTGAATAGCTCCACCGCCACAAATTGCAATGATTTCAAATATACCTCTAGTCATAAAGTAAATAGTTGGTCTTCTGCTAGTTCTTATTCTGCTTCTAGCGGAATGCAATTTATCTGTCTTTTCATTTTCCCTGAAAACTTGGATTGACCCAGATTTTCCTTCTAAACCCCAGGGTGTGACAGTTATAAAGAATATTTACAGTGCTGCGTTTACATTGAATAGGATATTATTAAATAATGAGCACTAAATAATTAGTCATCACATTCGTCTGATGTGTCTTTCAGTTCCTTTCACTGACAGTTCAGCTGAGCTTGCTAGTCAATTGTCAGATCCCCTGAACAAGCTTGGAGGAGGACACATTCTTATAATGTATTCTCTATCAGGTAGACAGTGAGTTTCCCAAAGACAGAACTATGCCTTTCATGTGCGGCTACAGAGGCTACATATCCAACATTTAATAGCTTCCTTTTTCTGTCGCTCCTGTTTTCTGTTTTGTAAGGATGTGATAGGTGATTTAGAAAGTATGGAACAAGCATATTGTATTACACAAGTGATCATGAAATAAAGGGACACCATTTGAACATGGGAAAGGGAAAGGAAAGGGGGATACCTAGTCAGTTGTACAACTGAATGCATTCAACTGAAATGTGTCTTCCGCATTTAACCCAACCCCTCTGAATCAGAGGCCCCCCTGCCTTAATCAACATCCACGTCATTGGCGCCCGGGGAACAGTGGGTTAACTGCCTTGTTCAGGGGCAGAACGAAATATTTTGACCTTGTCAGCTCGGGGATTCGATCCAGCAACCTTCCGGGGATGTTACAGGCCAAATTGTTGATGACCTGTGGCTTGTAACTCCAATAACATATAATTTCCTTGGATTTCACATACTATAGAAGAAAACATGATCTCCTTGACTGCTGACAATGTAATTCAGGATGAATCAATGAAATGCTATGTGAAATGTGATTACGCCTATGTTTAAGATTAATTGTGTGTTGAAACGTGCATTTATTTATCACTGAAACGTTTATTTATTGTAGGCTGTTTATTAAAGTGTATTAATAAGGATTTCTCTTATGTCTTGCAGGTGATTCTCATGCTGACCAAGCTGTTTGACTTCAACCTGAACAGTGTCACAGAGAGCTCATTGTGGAGGTAAGCACGTCATACTTTGTCATTGCAAGTCTTCTGTGTACATTTCTGTGTAAAGTCTTCTGTGACTGCCTGCATATCTGATTTTAGCAGCAACAAGGTTGTGTTTTGAGTTCTGTCTCCTTTGTATACCACAAACAAAAAAAATACATAGGTGCATCGCCATAAGAGGTTGACAAATCTAAGACTTACACGACATCTCCTTGAATATTAAAACGGTAAACTTGCCCTCTCCTCATTGAGGAGATTTTTCGCCCGAAAAACATGCACCCGTCGCCAGAACCTTCCAAGCCGACCGACCAGATGTTTAATTCAGCCCAAAGCAAACAGACATTAGTGTGAATATGAGTCACAGTTACTCACAGACACAATGTCCTCTCCAGTGTTATCCAAATGCACTTACTTTGACTGCGCCTTGAGTGCAGCTCAAGCGAGTCTCGTTGCCCTTTCAGCTCAGGGGGCTTCTCCCATTACCCAGAATTGAATTCATACATAATCTTCTCCCTTGGCTATAGTTGTAATATCTTGTATTTGTAGGTCTACAGGTTGTGTTCTTTCTACCTTGAGATTCGGTGCCCAATAGGTTATGTATACAGTGTGACATTCTGTGATTCTGTTCAGAGTGACGCACAAGTATGTTTGAGACTTTGCTGAAAATAGAAAGTGTTTGACTGTCCATTTGAAACCCCACAGTTAGAGTATTTTAGTTGTTTTTCTTTCTCGGCTTATTTTAGCCTGATCTTTCAAAAAAAGAGAGACAAATTGAATGCTCTTACGTTTGTTCCACTTGGCGATCATTAAAGTTGATTGAATGCGGTTTTGGCATTTAAGAGACTTCGGAACAGTAGGCCTGTCAAATCTGTAAAAATCCCAGCCGGTGCGGGTCTGCTGGAACATTGTGGCTCTCCTCTGAAAAAGAGAAAACAGAAAATGGACCTCAGGACTTTCCAGTGAACTCAGCGGCCTTGCTCACAACAGACCCATGGGTCACCCCAAGGCCTATCTCCCAAACACAGCAGTGGTAAATGTAGTGTTATATGACTGTCTCCACTTAAGTCCTAACCACTAGCCTTTAGTGGCTTAAGTCGTGGATGGCTCAAACGTGAACGGGCGTGATACCACATTACCCTGTTAATGGTGCTCTTAACATTGACTGTTCCCTCACTTCATTATGAGAGAGAGAGAGAGAGAGAGAGGGGAGGAGAGGGGGGAGAGGAGAGAGAGAGAGGGGGGGTTCGGTTTCCTGGTTGGAAGGCAGCCGTCAAACCTGGGGCAGAAATGGGAGGGAGGTACAAGCCCAACCTGCTGCTCTCAAAGTGGAGAGAAATACTATCGGAGTGCGCCAAGGCATTCATAAATTAATTTGGAATACTCAGCAAAGCTGCCATCCGTTGGACGTTTCAAGCTGTTTATTGTTTATGTTGCACCTCGCTAATGCGATTAGCGACCTCTCGCTAACCAACTCCAGATACCCCCCACTCATTGATTAATCAAACTCCAATAGGGAAGACAACAGGGCTTCGGGCTGCTGCTGTTATCGTACAGTAGATAAATGGGGGGGAAATCTAATTGGGCGTGTATTGGGGGTACTCTAAGTCTCCACCCAAAAGGAAGTTGTTGTCCTTGAAAAGAACCCAACAAGGCAGTATCACATTAGTCCGATATGAATAAAGTAGCTTGAAATTGAACCCTCAAATAGAGTAGCTAGGTATTATGTGGGGTGCTGGTATTGATGTGAGGAGTGCTGTATATGATGTGGGAGTAGCTAGTATATATGTGAGGAGTAGCTGGTATGTGGAATAACTCAATCACCTGTAACACAATACACAATCCCCAGTGATCCAATTTAACAGTGAACCAGATTACCTTTATCAGACTCACTTTACATTTTTATTCATTTAGCAGATGCTCTTATCCAGAGCGACGTACAGGAGCAATTAAGGCTAAGTGCCTTGCTCAAGGGCACATCGGCATATTTTTCACCTAGTCGGCTCGGGGATTCTTAACCGATTTTAAACCGCTAGGCTACCTGCCACCCTGTTATTCTTGTCTCTATATAATGTTTCATTAAATCGACAATGTTCCATCCAACACATGAACAATCCAGAGAATTGGCTGGCCGAAACCAGAGGCCATATGGAGAAGATAAAAGCAGAGGGGTAGAGGCTTTATTGGTTTTATTGGTTCATGTCGAGAGTTGCTGCACTAGTAAAAGTAAGTCATTGGGCCTTAAATCACAGCAGCTGTATGATGGGGTTCTATGAGGAGCAGATCTATAGCCAGATGATGTCATTGTACCGTGGTCCAAAGTGTCGATGGATCCACCCGTTGATAGATGTTACTGCCGGTATTCAGTTGTTCACCGAGAAACGCCCATATTTAATCGCCATGGAAACCATCCCATAATAAATCTGAAAAGGGGAAAATGAAAGAAAAGGAAAAACAGAAAGTCACCTGGCTGGTGTCACGAGGCTGGGCTATTTTTGTGTTTCTGTGTGTTGTTTGTCAACTTCACTACAAAAAAACTACTTAAAAATTGTAACGCTTCCATTTCAATTGAGTTTCCAAAATCAGGATTTAATAGTTCTTATCACCACAGGATGAATGAAAACCCTGTATCGAAGTCAGTGATTGCTTTGTTTGAAGTAGTAACAAGCATTGTAGGGTGAAGCATGCATGGTGTATTTTTGAAGCTTTGCCTGCTTTGTGTGTGTGTGTGTGTTGTGTTTGTGTGGGTGTTTTAGCTGAACATGAAATAGCTCCTTGATTGAGCCTCGCTTCTCTCTAAATAAAATGGACTTGGCAGCGGAGATAAATTGTTCAAACCTTGAGAGTGTTCTGGAATGTCACATCTCAGACCGGAACACACATTTCACATTAGCACTCTGACCATCGCTTAAATATTTCAGCACAATCCCCTCTCATCCACCGTTAGCTTTGACTCAACTGTTGGGATTCATATTGGGTTAGTAGTTTTATGCAGACAGATATGGTGATACTTTGAAACAACAAAGCTACCTAGACATGACCTCCAAAAAAACTTCACATTATTTTGCCTTTTCAGTATTCTTTCCAAAATCCACTCAAACATTGCTGTTACTTCCTTTAAAATGGGAAGCTTTGTGTGAATGACAATGCAGGAGGCCAAGTGCAAACTTTACACAAAGTGTCAGTGTTGCTGTAGGTGGGTGTGGTGGTGGAATCAGGCGCAGGACGCAGAAAATAAGTCCACAACTTTAGTGGTTGCACAAAACACAAGCACGAAATAAATCCCTGAGCAAACTCCGCACGCAGGCGAAAATAAAACGGGCGCACTAAACATGTGCGACAAAACACTCCAACACAATGGAGAACAGCTCAACCGAGCAAACAGTATACGTCCAAGCAACGCTCACCGTGAAAACAATCACACACACACTTACAACACAACGAAACTTATAGACACTGACACTAAGCGATAACAGGTGTACAATACCAGACCAGACCAAACAACATAAAACATACACGGTGCAGCTAGTATTCCGGGGGCGGCGAGCGCCGAAGCCTGCCCGAGCACGGCAGGAGGCAGCCTCGGAAACTTACACAAAGCTAGTCTAACTCCTGGTTCAATGGCTTCATCTTTGACCAGCTATTGAACTTGAGACTATGCAGCCAGTCTTTCAGCTTTATGTGAAGTTTCACACTTCGTTGTGCCTTTTTCTCCTAAAAGATTGGACTGAAGGAGTAAAGGACATGATTTGACTTCAAAAATATTGTCCTGGACCATAACAGAGCAACTATTCCAGAACAATTGCTATTGTTCCTGATGATGTTTTGAATTCTGTGCCTTTTTAAAAGAAGAGATGGGCATTGTTCAGATAGTTGGAGACATACTGTATTTCAATGAATTTTGAAGTAGTTTGTTTAGACAGCCACGTATGGCAGAATTTGAGACACGGAATTTGCCAGTTTGGAGGTTGGACATCTGTTTCAAACTGGTAGGAGAGAAAACTATTTAGATGTCAACAAGTGTCACAAAAAAGTAGTATTCTACTGCGCTAACAAGTGGCTAACAAGCACATGCTTTACTGTGGAACTATTTAACTGACATTAAAATGGACAGTCATGCAGATGTATGATGTTATTTAGACCAGTTTTCTCACAGCAGGAAAATAATCCTGCAGCAACAGAATATACATTTTTGTAACGGTTGATACATTTTTAGTTAGGGCAAATGAAGTCTGACATTTTAAAGTGGAAATTACAAACTTTAGAAGCCTTTTTAAACCTCGAATACACTTCAAGTTTGCATTTCCTGCAACAACATGGTGATCAAATGAAGATCCTACATCTGTATGATTAATATGAAAATCAAAGATGAAAATGGTTAACTATGCCAACTATGTGCACAGCCCCCTATTCTAACTATATTTTACATGTACTGGTATATGGTGCTTAGGCTTATACAAAACATAAAGGTCAAACTTCACACTTGAACCACTACAGCCTGGCTAGGTAATGGTTGTTTATCCCTTGTAATCGGAGTGTGTCGTCGTCGAACAGCGAACCACAAGGAGGTGGGACTTAATTGTGCATGCTTTTTTCTCCTCTACTAACAATTCTCCAGGGGATTTTTAATTACAACAAGTAATTAATCAAGTCCTCATCAAACACTCTGATTAAATTCCAGGTCAACCGACTACGGAACCACTTACCAGAAGCTCAATGAGAAAGTGGGGGCGAAAACAATTCTCAGCTACTTGTACGTCAGTCCCAACAACAAGAGAAAGGTAAGGTGTTTTTAAGTGTTATTTTGTCTTATCTCATAGTTAACATTCTAGTTTGCCGTCTGCTTTCTAAATTGTTTTCCGTCTGCTTTCTAAATGCCTCTCTGTGTGGGGTGTTTCTTAAACTGCAAATGCTGACAAATGTCCTAACTCACAGTCCACTTGACACAAATTTGAACAATCTGTCAGTATAACTTCTAAGTCATTTTGGACTAGAAAAGTGAATCTACTCATTGTGGTTCAGTTAGATACACTTATGAAGGCATGGCAATGGACTTGCAATGCTGATGTCAACCGCCAATATATAACGAACATACATTTTTGAAGTTTGTACTGCCATGTCTGTTTGGTACCTCTGTCGTCTTCAACAATATCAGACACATCCATTAAACCGTGCTAATCTCCACCCAGAGAGTTAGCAGTGCTCTTCTAAGAAAATACTCCAAATCGTTAATATTAATACCGACCCTATAATTTCTCTCTCTTTCCAGAACTAATGAATTATAGACCAGACAAAGAAAAAAAGGAAGAAGAAGGGTTTAATAAATTCCAGTGTTTTAATCAAAGGATAGACAAGATCTTCATATTTGCGACCGTTCGCTCACAAACCCCCTGCACCCCCACCCCCATCCAACCCCTTCTCCCACAACCCTCAAGAGAAGCCATCCTGACAATTCTAATCATTAGTCCCATCTCCCTTCACCCTTCCTTTCTCCCATTCCTCCCTTTTAACATGACTGTAATCAGAACAGGTCATTTTCTCCTAGTTCATTCTTGTCTAATAATGAAGATGAAATGCACCCCCCCATCCCCACCCGCCCCCCAGTCTCCACCCCCCACTCCACCTCTCCTCACCCCCAGGTACATTCCAATGAAAACGTCTGTCATAGAGCCGGGGAAGAGGTGTCAAGGTAATGGTGGGAGGACGGGAAAAACAGCAGTGAGCTTTATCATTTGCTGTGGAATGTCATGTGGAATGTTACCTGTTTTGTTTGGAACATGAACACTTTTAATTAACAAGGTAGGAAGTGACCTAGATGATCGTGAAAATAAAACAGCAAAACCAGGAAAGCTTGTCAAGCTAACTGATGTTGATAGTGAGACATACAGAAATACAAACCTTCTAGCATACACTGAGTGTACAAAACATTAGGAACACCTTTTGTAATATTGACTTCCACCCCCCATTTGCCCTCCGAACAGACTCAATTCGTCGGGGCATACTCTACAAATGTTGAAAGCGTTCCACAGGGATGTTCATAATGTTTTGTACACTCAGTGAATGTCTCTCTAAACAAAACACAGACGCTAGTGGGTTTCTAAAAATGGCAACAACATACTACTCAGAGCCACCCCTCTAACACAGAACTCAGGTGATATACATGTAAAAACTAACTGGTGCTAATGTCCCCCCCCACACACACCCACACCTGGGAGGAGGACCCGGTTACCTTTGTCATCATCCTCTGCCAGCTGTCACCCTCGCTGTTAGGGTAAATCAACCTTCTGTTGCTGCAGGAGATGGTAGAGTAGAGAGGAGTGGAGGAGAGAGATGCATGGGGTCACTGGTGTACAAGGACCAGTGGAGACCAGTCAGAAACAATGGATCGCTATTTTATCACTGCACTGCATGCATTCTGACTCATTCTGTGTAGGAGAATGCTTATAAGGGAAAAGCTTGCGAAGGCAAATAACCGTATTATCAATAGTTTCTAGTTGTATTAGTTGTATGTATGGGATATGCATGGTATACATCATCCATCAAAACGCTTACTATCAGGTAAGAAACAATAAGAAATAATAAAATATAATAATAGAAACATAAAGTAAATGGCTCAGTAAAATATAATAAACATTTTAGCATAAGTATAATACAGGAAGGCACAATTTATAGTCCAATATTTACATGTGTTTTGCGGAAGGGGAGGGGGCAGTGTATAAACTGAGCAGTATAATAAGTCTGGTAGCAGCCGTTGTAATGTGTGTGTGTGTGTGTGTAGCATGAATATATATATGTGTGTGTGTGTGTATGTCTGTGTGTGTGTGTGCATGAGTGATTATATGTGTGTAAGGTGCAGAGAATCAGAGCAGGTGGTCAGTCCAGTTCAAGTGTAACCAGAAGCAAATAGCGGATAAACAGGTTTTAATACAGATAAATGTGTGAGAGAAATAACGCGTAATGACGGTAAATATGAGAACCCCTCTGACATGCTTGCAGTTCATTTTCTTGTACAAATGTTTGGTAGGGCGGCTAATGCTTATGGAAAATGAAAGGAATTTGAGGTCAGGGTGATTGAGCGATGGACAGATTCAGACAAACAACATCTCTGGGTCCCTCTCGGAAGCAGTGATTTTTTGGAAGTAATAGCAGTGTTTTCCGTGAAAATTGCCTCTGGTACATTCTAATGCCTTAATTCCATCCAAAATGCACCCCTAGACTATAGAATACTTTAATGATTTTTCCTCGCATCTTAGTAAAGTTTGTGGTGGTATTAAGTAGAAAGACATGACTTTACAATGAAATGACTGAAAATGATTGAAATTGAGTGTGTTAGTTGTTTTAGATATCGTCTAGGCCTAGACCTATATCATCAGGACTATTTTCTAAGTAAGAAAACCTTTTTTAACATTAAACCATTTACAGTTTTTCTTCAACTGGTATGATTGAAGAATGAAGCAGGTGTTAAACATTGGCTTTGCTACACATAAAGCAGCAGTTGACTACTAACTTTAATTAAATCAGTAGGCCTATATCAATATCTTTAATACCAGCATATACGTATCATGACATTAGCTTTTATAACCTTCAATCTGTTTTCTTTTATCATATTTCGGACCAGAATGAGGCGCTCTCTCCACTACATATTGTTCCTGCAGTGAGAATTCAACATATTCATTGAATGTTTTCATAATTTATCTGCAGATAATCGCTAAAAAGCAGGAGTGGCCTACCAGTATCCAAATTAGGGAGCCAAAATAACATCTCTCTTACCGATGAGATTCGGTTCCGTTCACCTAACAGATCCATTCAAAAAGAGCCGTTAGTTCGCAAACAACCCATCACTAGGCTACACTGCCGAGCCACTTTAGCGGTCACTGGCAAGTCTCTTCATGGGCTTCGAATCCTAGGAAAAAACAAACAAGATCTTTGGTTTACATGTCCTGATGCGATTCCATGGACATTGTATCTTTTTTGAATAGCAAAGGGACATAGATTGACTTTATTCAGACAGTTCGACACCTTTTATAAACTAGTCAACACTTGCTGTTCGGTCATCAATCAAAGCACAGTAAATAGTCTATGCGCCCCGACTCCGTGGCTGTATAGGCCAATGAAACACGTGAAAGACTGACAGGCGTCTGTCCTATCAATAGATCACTAGAAGATGCATATCATTCATTTTAGCGGCAGAAAGCTATATGGACTTTTCTGACTATCTAATTGAAACTTTTAAATGAAAAAAAGGCTAGTGGAAAAAAGTTATCGGATATTTAGCCGCCGGCCGGAGTTTATGGAAAACACTGATGAATGCTTTTTTTCATGAACATATTGACTAAAGTAGCAGTCAGGGCCACAAATGTTTCAGGCGAAGGCCTTATTTATGTGTGTGTGTTTGTGTGTGTGTGTTGTGCTCCAAAACAATGACAGCCTCTGTGCAGCTCAGACAGCATCAACAGGCAGGTGGGAGGAATATGAATTCACTTCAGATGAGATCTCTCCCACTACAGAGTTCAAATACTTCCATTCATTGCCACTCTTTTTGGAACAAGCACATATTTATAAGTGCAAATTAATATTTCATGTCCTCGAACTGTCCTCAAAGTAGTAAAGACAAAAACTCTTTAGAAATGTTCCTGTCACTTCCCAAAGAAGTGCAAGTGAGGGTACGTACAGATGTAGGATTTTCATTTGATCACTTGTTTGTTGCTGAGAATTGGAAATGCAAACTTGCAGTGTATTCAAGGTTTAAAAAGGCTTCTAAAGTTTGTAATTTCCACTTTTAAATGTCAGACTTGATTTGCCCTAACAAAATGTATCAACCCCCACAAAAAATTTCCATTAATTATAATCCACATTTCCTGTTGCTGCAGGATTATTTTCCTGCTGTAGCACACTGGTTCAAATCCTTACTTGTCTATTGACGCACCCATGCATCAATCTAAGTAACATAATACAAAAATCCCAATTAAAATCTGTCAGTTTAGAGATATTAGGTTTTTTGTATTGGCTGCGTCTCAATCCGCATCTGCGGTGGAACATTTACATTTACATTTACATCATTTAGCAGACGCTCTTATCCAGAGCGACTTACAAATTTGACCGAGCTACAGCGGTATTTGTCAGACCCATGAGACATCCCAAAAATCGGTCTTCTCACGAAAACGTCTGTAGCATCCAAACGGTTTGGCCTACAACCCATTGAAATGGGAGACTCTCACGAACAAGATGTTGTTCTTCGTTTTGCTCTACGACCCCCACAAGTGTCACGGGACTCATCTGAAGGTAACCCATACAAATGAATGGAAGTATGGAGGTAGTTTTGTGGCAAAAAACACAAGGGGTTAAGTATACTTCCTGAGCTGTCTTGTATTACCTAGATATAGGACAAACACTTTAAAACCTTATTCCTTATTATTTATTTTTTTACTGTCTTTTTTGCCATTTATGAATGTCTTATTCAATGTGTTTCTATGGGCTATAGTAGTAAACACCAAATTCAATATTTTATAAAATAATTTCTTTAGCCCCCCCTTATATTTGTAAGCATATAAGTGATGCCTCTTTCTTAATCAATTGATTGTTGTTGATGTTCTGTTGTAAGAACAACCTTGCAACAGGATATCATTTGATAGTTGAGGTACTGATCTCATACATCAGTAAAATGATTAAAAAGCGGCTTTCAGCCATGACTATAAGTTAACACGCCAAGGTTACAACATATGCGATTATCTAATATGCATACAAAACTCAGTATGCAAGGGTATCATTAACTATTAGCTATAGTGGATGATTAGCTAGCTACAACACATGGTATGATAACTTCTCTATGCAGGATAAATCCCTATACAGGAACACTCCAACAGTAAAACAGGGACGTGGAACTACCATGGGAGCCAGCTAGCACTAGTATGTTAGTTTAGCGTGCTAGCAACTGGAACTGCCATGGGACCCAACTGGCTCTAGAATGATAGTGTAGCGTGCTAGCACGGTGCAATTAACCTGTTCCTCACGATCCTTCAGCTGGTGGAGAGTGGTTACTCATCTCACAGTTCTTTATGGGAGACAATACAGGCGTGATCTGAGTCAAGGCGAATTAGCCATGCTCTGGCTGAAGGAAGGGAGTAGCTGTGCATGTGGTGGTAAATGGGATGGAAGCGAACAACCTAACGGTGGAAAAAAATATAGAACATCTGTCAGCCCTAAGGCACAATCTACAAATGGCTGCTATGAGGAGAGCGAGGCAAGAACACTAAGGCCCATGAGCAGTCTAGGAGAGAGGAGGAGAGAGGTAGTGAGAGTGAGAGAGTGAGGAAGAGAGGGAGGGAGAGAGGGAGAAGCCAATGAAGAGAGAGAACCCCTTGGAGTGCTTCCGCAATCTCACACAGATCGCATCGCATGACGCCACATGCGACTATTCTTACATTCCATTATTAACACACATGATTTATTAATGTTCCACATTCCACGTGATTGTTTGAGACTAATCAAAATCACGGGTGTGGCAAAATGGCATGCTTCCTTCCCTTCAAGTAGACCTACCTCAAACTTTGTTGCATGCCTTTCCTTGTATGACCTGATTATTATGTGATGCAGTGTAGAGGGTCTGCACTCTAAAAATTGAATGTACTTTTTGTTTTTCATTCTAGAGGCAACAAGTGCAACGCAAACAGTATTATCATTAATATGCTTAATATGCATCCATCCCTGACTAGCTGTGCTTGTTGTACACAAGACTCCAACAATTTGTGTTTATGTGTGTGTGTTGGGTGGGGGTTGGGTAGGGGCTAGGATGGGAGTCATAAAGCCCCAATTACCGTCGGTGTGAAGATGAAATGTTAGTGTTTGTGAGGTCCGGGCCAGGGTGCAGTGGAAATGTCAAGGAGATAGTCAATTAGTCTACACATCAAATGCCTGGGCTCAAGAGACAGTACTTGCGTTTAATAAGGAGAGTTCAAGGTGTTACAGCACCTGGTTGACTGGTGGACTCCATCAGGGAGTCGAGAATAGAGAGCTTTAATACTTTAATACTGTATGCAAAAGACAAGACAAAGTTTTAAGGGAATGGTCAAATACGGGTAAAATGAAGAGGGGAACTAATGACGAGGTAATAATGATACAACCTCTGTCTGTCTGTCTCAATTTAAATAAAAAAAGATGATCCATGCACCATTTGCTGCAGTGTGTTGACATCTCACTAAATGTCCCTCTTTCTCCTGCTTGGCCCCCCTTTCATTTTGGTGAGACCTTTGCCCGAGCATCCCAAGTCTCCCGGCTGACATTTTATTACCCTCTTATGAAGACTTCACTTATTTTCCCATGCCAGACTTTGTCCCTGCTTGACTGCCCTTTTGCCCGTAGCCTCAATTAGCCATCTACTCAGTCTCCCGCTCCAAAGCAAGACCTGGATTATGTTGAAATGGACGAAAACGGACTGAAACAGAGAGAGACTACCTGGACGTGTCCACTAAGAAATGCTGATTTTAGTTTTCCGTTGGAAAACATTTTAAAACCTGCCCTAAATGAACGTAACCCTGTAGTTAAACCCATTCAATCCCTTTCTACTGCTGACATGGTCTCTGTAAATAGGATAGGCCCTGGGTTCAAAGCAGCAACCGCTAAATAACTCCTTAGGTAGACCTTTAGGAAGCGCTGGTACAGTACATTGTATTTCACCATAACAAGAGAATAGCAGATGGAGAAAGTGAAGTCCATTAGGCAGAAATGATCTATCCAAGGCACTGTAGGGCTTTTCATTAAAGATGTAATATCTTTCCTAGGTCTTAGTGAGTGTGTTAGACTGAGAGGAGGCAATTTTAATTAATTCCATACAGGCATTCAAAGGAAATGAAGCAATTCTGTCAGTAATTGAAATGCACTGTGGACAATTATCTCAGTTGTAATAGCATTATTAAGATACATTCTTAAGACATTAATATAGAATGTCCATGTGAATATTAGAACATTTCACTCATAGTAGGCTAACTTTAGTATCTAATGGGCTGTCCACTGTTTAAGAGCATAGTTAAGATAGATGCACATTCAGATTTACTGTAGTTCAAGAGCAGTATGTCTTATAAGATATATGTAATACGATCATGCTGCCTTTTCTCCAGCCAAGTTGGACAGTTTCAATTAATGATTTTCCTCATGAAAAACCCATAAGCTTCCTATCCATCAAACTCAAACTTACAGTATTTGCTGGGGAGGTTTCTTCTGTTTTTGGACACATTTTGGAATCGCTCCAACTCAAAAATATAAATTGGACTACCCGACCAGATGATGCAGAACGATGTCGAATGGCCAAATTGCTAATTCAAAGGCTCTGTAAAAGTTAAATGAAGGACTTTGAAATGTTCATGCCACTGGCATGTTTATGTATCAGTGTACGTCAATGGCATTCAACCGGGAGCCTGAAAATATTACTAAAATAAAATGAAGTGGAAAAAATATTTATTTTATTTACATGAGTTTTTATGAATATCACCAGCAACAACAGAATAAACACATTTTGAATTACATACCTACAATAGAACAGAGGACAATATCTTATTTCTAATGATCTCAACTTAATTTCTCAACTTCCTATATTGAGCAAATTGCACTCATTGGTGCCAATTACACTTACCGGATTATCTGACATTTGAAAAAGCACCTGCGTTATAGGCTACCAGTGCAGCAAGTGCCGCTGGCTGCTGGTAAGCTTTCTTAACTTGTACATACAGTACCAGTCAAAAGTTTGGACACACCTACTGATTCGAGGGTTTTTCTTTATTTTTACTGTTTTCTACATTGTACATTGTCAAAACTATGAAATAACACATATGTAATCATGTAGTAACCAAAAAAGTGTTAAACAAATCAAAATATATTTTATATTTGAGATTCTTCAAATAGCCACCCTTTGCCTTGATGACAGCTTTGCACACTCTTGGCGTTCTCTCAACCAGCTTCATGAGGTAGTCACCTGGAATGCATTTCAATTAACAGGTGTGCCTTCTTAAAAGTTAATATGTGGAATTTCTTAACTTCTTAATGTGTTTGAGCCAATCAGTTGTGTTGTGACAAGGCAGGGGGGTATACAGAAGATAGCCCTAGTCCATATTATGGCAAGAACAGCTCAAATAAGCAAAGAGAAACGACAGACCATCATTACTTTAAAACATGAAGGTCAGTCAATACGGAAAACTTCAAGAACTTTGAAAGTTTCTTAAATTGCTGTCGCAAAAACCATCAAGCGCTATGATGAAACTGGCTCTCATGAGGACCGCCACAGGAATGGAAGACCCAGAGTTACCTCTGCTGCAGATGATAAGTTCATTAGAGTTACCAGCCTCAGAAATTGCAGGCCAAATAAATGCTTCATGGAGTTCAAGTCCCAGACACATCGCAACATCAACTGTTCAGAGGGGACTGTGTGAATCATGCCTTCATGGTCCAATTGCTGCAAAGAAACCACTACTAAAGGACACCAATAAGAAGAAGAGACCTGCTTGGGCCAAGAAACACGAGCAATGAACATTAGACCGGTGGAAAGTTGTCCTTTGTTCTGGAGTCCAAAATTGAGATTTTTGGTTCCAATCGGCGTGTCTTTGTGAGACGCGGTGTGGGTGAACGGATGATCTCCGAATGTGTGGTTCCCACCGTAATGCATGGAGGAGGAGGTGTTATGGTGTGGGGGTGCTTTTCTGGTGACACTGTCTGTGATTTATTTAGAATTCAAGGCACACTTAACCAGCATGGCTACCACAGCATTCTGCAGCGATACGCAATCCCATCTGGTTTGGGTTTAGTGGGACTATCATTTGTTTTGTTTTTCAACAGGACAATGACCCAACACGCCTCCAGGCTGTGTAAGGGCTATTTTACCAAGAAGGAGAGTGATGGAGTGCTGCATCAGAAGACCTGACCTCCACAATCCCCCGACCTCAAACCAATTGAGATGGTTTTGGATGAGACGGACGGCAGGGTGAAGGAAAAGCAGCCAACAAGTGCTCAGCATATGTGGGAACTCCTTCAAGACTGTTGGAAAAGCATTCTAGGTGAAGCTGGTTGAGAGAATGCCAAGTGTGTGCAAAGCTGTCATAAAGGCAAAGGGTGGCTATTTGAAGAATCTCGAATATAAAATATATTTTTTGGGTTACTACATGATTCCATATGTGTTATTTCATAGTTTTGATGTCTTCACTATAATTCTACAATGTAGAAAATAGTACAAATAAAGAAAACTCCTTGAATGAGTAGGTGTGTCCAAACGTTTGACTGGTAGTGTACATTTTTGCCAACACATGGCTAACCTTTGTTTAACCAGATGATGGGCACATGGGGGTGCCATGTGCCCATCAGCTCACACTTATGTCTAAATGTAATTCATGTTTTTAAGAAATATTTTAATTTCCACATCTAGCATGCGAAGTGTTTGTTGTCCAATCTACATGGTAGTAGGTTAGTCAGACAGACAGTATAGTTGTCATGCATCTAATTAGCCATTCTCTCAGCAGCGCCGGCGACAGCCCGCCTCGGCCTCCTCACCTAATTGGCTATCAATAGTTCAAAAAAGTTTGTTGAATCAGGTCGGACTCGGGTGGAGAGTGAGTGCATAGTTCAAGATGGATGAACAAAAGGCAAGACCAAGTGGTGCAGAAAAACCACGCAAAAAAGCATTATCTGACCAAGCTCGTGCCAAATTACCGAAGATAACCACATAAGGAAAGCTACCACCTCGTCCTCGACTGACGAAACACCAGGTGGAAGCTAGTAGGCCTAGTTATGCAGCTAGTAGGCCTAGTTATGCAGCAGCTAGCACTAGCAGCCTCCCAGTCCAGACAGAGACCTCACTGCCCGGGCCCTGCTATGAGAGTGGCCTTGCTCCTCCTCTTCTTCCACCCCTTGCGAATAGTGACAGTTCCTCTAGTGAGAGTGTCGAGCCTCCTTCTCCTCCTCCTCTCCCAGAAAACCAAGCTGACGGGTACTGCCAGAGAACCCCCCTTTCTGTGAACACTGGTAAGCCTACGAGTGATGAGACGGATAGCCCACAGCGTGGAGTCCAAGTTCCAATGTGTAATATATATAGGCTACCGTGCTAAATACTGTATATAGCTATAGACAGGCTAGTAGGCTAGACTGCATTGTCTGCATAATGAAACAATCCCTAGTAAGCTATTGTTTTGACATGGGCGTTAATAGCCTGGTTTTACGCAACACAAATGTTCTACCCAAGCTGCGCGAGAGCGTGAGGACGGCCAAGGTAGGCTATAGGCCTACAGGACAGTTGTTTGCTATTTAAAAACATAAATTGGTTACTGATTATTATGTTGTTGCATCGAACATTCATTCATTTTACAATCTGCAATGTTTGAATGTCCCGCTTTAATTACTGAACAAGTAAATACATTATTTAAACCAGCCAGCATTCTAAATAGCAGCATTGCAACACTGTAGGCCTATAGCTTAGTGAAACATAAACGGTAGGCTTAACATGAGAAAATGACGACCAAATCAAAATAAACATGTATCCAGTAAAGCAAAGCTATAGGCTACTATAAGCAATAGCACCAATCTGATAGCCTATCGATAGGCAGCCACGTAGACGTTGCAATTTCAGAACCACGGGCAGCGATCGGTAGTCTATACTGAGGGGCTGACGCATTAGATTTTTTTTTAGGGAAAGTATGGAGAGTGGGGAGGGGCCCAAACTCTGACTTTGCGGGGGTCCAGAGAAACTGCACTACGCCAGTGCGCTTAGAACATGTGTTTGGAGTTACCTTTCTAGCTAATAGGCTATGTTATAGTTTACACTTCCTCTTCCAATTATAATGTGGGGAGGTCAAAATATTGAAAAACTATACCAAATGTATTCATTATAAAATGTTAATTACTTCTCCTTGCAATTATCATTCACCTGATGATAAGACAAGATGTGAAAAAAAAAGTTTTTGCTAAGGTATGATGGGGGTCCCTGGGTCGCTGGTTTGCCTGGGAGGGGGTCCCTTGGCAAGAAAAGGTTGAAGACCCTTGGTCTAATTATATTGGGGATTGTGTAATTTTGACTTGGGCCACTAGATGGTGGCTGATTCATGGCTTCTACAGTACTCTGCTGCTCTTCAGATGTCTCTATAAGGCTAAAGAGACAGTAAAGACTGAACTTTTTGTCTGAGGAGTTCACTTACTGGTCACCGACAGTCCATGGGATGACATGAGTGAACACGCAACTCCTCTTGTTCTCCATTCAACAACAAATGCACCTGCTGCTGGTTTACAGGGAGTAACATCTCATAATCATGTCTGGGTAGTCAAACTAGTAGCAACATGTCAGTCTAAAAGTGGGGGTGTGTTCTTAGGAAGCTCCAATTTAGCGAGTACTACTTTCGCTCTACTCTCCATAAGTTTCCTTGAAATCTTGCCATTTGAACTTCCTATAGTGCAGAGAGAGTATATTTGTCGCTGGGGCACCGACTGTGTTACACTTGGATTTAGAGCGAGGCTTCACAATCCAATTACTGTGACTGGGGTGAAATGGAAAATATGGGCCTAATTTCATTAATATTCTATCACTGAGTATTTACTGCTGCACGGCTATTAACTCACTGTGTTATTCCTCTCACACTTCTTAAACGTCTTGCAGTTGGTGGCTGCTTCATTATCCTTTGGTCATTTTGAACCTCTTTGGCCTCATAAACTAAACACACACGTACATATACACACACTGGAGTGCACACACACACACACACACACACACAATGGTAGCCATTCCAGGCATGCCCTCTCTTTCCCCCGTGTGTGTGTGTGTTCATCAGGGGAAAGTGTGAAGTGTAGAAATTAACAAAATGCGAGAGTTTATGTGTGGATTAGCATGGAACTCTGATGGAGAAAGTTTCAGGGTCAGCATGATTTTTCAGTATTTCTCCTTTTATTTATAGAACTCCGTTCGTTAAGCAAAAAGAGAAGGATTTAATTGGGCGGCATAACGTTACGCAATGTTTGTGATGGTTTCTTGAAATTACCATTGGAAAAGTTGATTAATTCAAAACATCTTCAGTCTGTCATTTCCTGTCTAAACGTGACACAGTGGTCCTCTGTAGCTCAGCTGGTAGAGCACGGCGCTTGTAACGCCAAGGTAGTGGGTTCGATCCCGGGACCACCCATACACAAAAATTTATGCACGCATGACTGTAAATCGCTTTGGATAGCGTCTGCTAAATGGCATATTATTATTATTACAGTAATGTCATGTTGTGTGATGAGGATGTTGACATTTCTATGCAGTTTTATATCAATCTGTTAAATTACAAGGTAAAGCTCAGAGATAGCGTAACTAAAGATACAGCTATGTCTAAACAAACAGTCATGTAATTTTGCATGATGTGGATGTTGACATTTTTATACAGTTTTATATAAATGTGTGAAATGACAAGGTGTAGCTCCGTGATGACATAAGTCTAAAGGCTTGACCTTTATTATCCATATTAAGTAAAGATGAGTATTTAGATAAAAGTATAACAGCTGAATGCTTGGCATCTTCATTGCCCTGGTTACCGCTCATGGTTAATGTCATCTTATGAAGCGGAATATAGTATTCAACACAACTCCTACAGGATTCATTCCCTCACTGCCACATCTGTCCAACTCTTCCCTTCATTTCTCTCTCATCTGAAGGTTATAAGTGGAACTAATCAGATATACAACCACATCCCCGAGAAGCTCACCAGAATCTTCATAACCCATTTTCACGTCGCACTAGGATATATCGATTTCTATATTCCAACAACAAATTATTGAAATAAGCCATCATGTGAGTGTTCCTGAATTGATGAAACCACTAATAATCCTCCCTTCACAATAGCAGCATTAGCCTACATAGGCTAGGCTAGAATAGGGCTGTATCACAATAGGGTGTTGTTTCCATATTTATAGGAGCAGACAACGTTTTAATAGTGCCCAGAGTTGAAACACTGTCTGTTACAAAGTGTTAATTGCGTATGGAATGTAAAAATAAACCGTGTTGGATTTGATTGGATTGGTCAACATGTGGATCACGTATGGCGCTACGCTAGCTAGCACACTGTGATTATGAACTTGTGTTTGGGGTCGGCCCACTATAGCTACCATTACCATGCATAGTTTGACAAATGACTTAGCAGGTTTGAGCAGCCACGGCTGAGACTCTATGTTATATGGCCAATGGTGCCTGCTGGAAGTGTATTGGGCATTTTTTACTCATGCCCAATTCCAAAATCCACCCCTATTGATGGTAATCAGGGAAACTTAGGAGCTTTGTCAAATGGGGAAAGGCGAGAAAGAGTGATAACTGATTGGAAAGACATCTGTCATGTGACACAGCGGAACCTGTTAAAATCACCTTGGGTTGTTGGTTGAAGATGGTGTCTCCCTACTCTGTTAGCCTTTCCTCTATCCTCTATAACCCAGTCAGCATGGTTCCATAGCGGTGTGATCCCTGCACGACTGATGTCATTCATTACAATTTGCTAGCGTAATGTGATCAGTGGTCTGGCTGGGGAAGGGTGAACTATAGAAATAGAATCCCTAGAACGAATATCGTCATTCAAGTCAATGTTCAAGTTATTTTATTTCTATGGGGTGAACGCCCCTGAAGTTTGAATGACGTGAGATGATGGTGTGAGGAGACTAATAGACTTCAACGGTTTGACGGTTGCATAATATCTTGACACTGAAACTCTGGAGATTTCAGAGTCGTTGTCTGACACTGAAATTGTGGGCACTACTGGGATGGATGAGTTAGGATAATAAGTGCCGATCAGTTCATGGTTTTATTAACATAGTGACTCGAGAAACACACACACACACATGCACACGCACACACACACACTCTTCTTCCTTCCCACTGTGCTACTGATAAGGGGTTATGTAAGTGTTCAGGATGACTGATTCAATTATATTTGCTGCTGATTATATCTTTTGATATATGTTTTTTTCTCACTTGGCACATTCACAGGGAAAACATTGTGAAACTCCAAGAAAAGAACAAAGCTTGTGGGAAATTAGAGCTTTCAAAGCCTAACTGAACAGAGAGGAGAAGAAAGAGAGAGGGAGAGAAATCTGAATGCATTACCCATACACACTCGCTACAAGATAGGCAAAGGGTGTGTTAAAAGACTGTCTGTACAACAATAATTAGGATTTAGCAGAGCGGAACACAGGTTTGTAATTGAGATATCTAAGAAGCGGGAGATAACAGTGAGGCAAGTCTAAAGACGCCAATTTAGAATCCGCAAATTAGTGACATTATATCTGATATTAAATGTAGACTTTATAATCAAATCATCTAATCTAATAATTTTAGGGTTAGTTTTTTTCAATCATGCAACTTCAAACTCTCAAACTGCCCATCACATGGATTCAGTGGCAGTCGGTAACGTTTAATATGAGGGAGGATTATTTGTATTTTTTTAAGCATGGCCTTATTGACTGTCATTCATATTCCATTCACCCAGCTCAATGTAACATCGATAGGTTTAGGCATGATACTAGAATTGTCCCTATACCCATTTTGAGGTTACTACAACTTAACCTATGAATGAAAGTGTACAACTTAGTTGCACAGGTTGAGAGAAAAATTAGAGTAATCAAGGTGAGAGACAGTGACACATTCAATACCTTGCACACTCTTGCCTGCATCTAGCTGATCTAGGGTGTAATCATTAGTCCAACAGTTGCAAACTAGAGTTTCTATTGGACAAATTAAGGTATGTTTATCCCTGTTTCGTTCTGTTTGCTTCTGTTTAAGAAATGTTTTTCAACATAATTGGTGGAAAGAATACACCCCTGATCACACGCAAACACAGTTTACTTTCATAGCGGCCACATACAAACAGCATGATCATTTTGCTCGTTGTGTAATTCCTTCTCGCATCTACATGCTCTCCTCCTCTCACCTTTTCCCTTCGCTTGTGGACTTCAGTGCACAACACATCAGCTGTCTGTGACCAGGCGAAAAAACCTTTCCAAGCCAAACCTTCATATCATAACAACTAACCACTACATACAGCCTACATCATTGTCACCATATTAGCTAACGTCATAGTCAACATAGCTACTAGAACTAACGTGTTAGTAAACCCGCTACAATCACGCAGTACAGTGTACAGTCAGCAAGCAGTTTAGCAGTTACACCGGCGGGCCCCGGTAACAATACATTAATAAAACCAAAAGCTTACCTTGACTTGGAAGAGTTCCAGTGTTGGATTGCCATAGCCAGCTAGCTAACATAGCATCCCTCTCTGTTTGAGCCGGGTGTTTGAGTAGGCTAAACTAGATAGCTGCATTGGCTAGCTAAGTGAAAGTGAAAAAAAATACAGCAAAATATAGCTAGCTCTCAATCTCTCTTGCTTCTCCTTCATTTTTAAAGAAATGTATTTGTTAAAAACTGTTCAACTATTGTCTTTCTCTCTCTTTGAGTCAACTACTCACCACATTTCATGCACTGCAGTGCTAGCTAGCTGTAGCTTATGCTTTCAGTACTAGATCATTATCTGATCCATGAACAACATGTCAGTTCATGCTGCAAGAGCTCTGATAGGTTGGCTGACGTCCTTCGGAAGTTGTCATAACTACTGTGTAAGTCTATGGAAGGGGGTGAGAACCATGAGCCTCCTAGATTTTGTATTGAAGTCATTGTACCCAGAGGATGACGGAAACTAGCTGTCCACCAGCTACACCATGGTGCTACCCTACAGAGTGCTGTTGAGGGTGCTGTAGACCTTCATTGCAAAACAGTCTGTTTTAATGCATTATTTGGTGATATGTGAGTATATTTAGTATAGTTTTACAATTTTTTTTAATGAAATTCACTGAGGAGGATGGTCCTCCCCTTCCTCCTCTGAGGAGCCTTCACTGCATGGATTACCAAAATATATACCATTTAAATCTCAGATTTGTACGACAACGGAGGGAGTTCCTAATATGGATGCCATACTTTGCGCCAAATTATCCACAAGTCAAATCTGCCATATTGAATGGTGTCATTGTGAGGGATTCCTCATCTGCTTTAACTATGTTTTACTGCGTGAAATATGAATACAGCACACCCATCCTTATATCTTTATCCAACACTGATTCAAACTAATATCTCCCAGTCATCCACCAGTCTTCCAGCACCTCTCCCTGCTTCTGTACAGCAGCAGCTCCCTCCATGGCTAGCTCTGATTCTATTTCTGTCTGCTCTCATTCAGATCATGCTTCTGACTGACCCGGAGGTGGAAAGCAGCCTGCTGATCAGCTCCGATGAGGGAGCAACCTATCAGAAGTACCGCCTCAGCTTCTACATCCTCAGCCTGCTCTTCCACCCCGAGCAGGAGGACTGGATCCTTGCCTACAGCCACGACCAGAAGGTAAGAGGAGAGGGAGGAAGGATCACTGAACTACTGACTGACACACGCACACATACACACACACAGAGATCACTTAACTACTGTATCTGGTAGCTAGCTACAGTCTCTTCTGTCATCAGAGGCTTTCTGTCTCGCGTCAGTTTTGCCCTCTGTCAGACATCAAAACAAGACGAACTGTTATGAGTCAGGCGGTGGTGCGAAAGTGAGGTGTAAGGCGGCATCAATTGGGGACTATTTACTCTGCAGTTGAGTGAGTGGGGTTACCATGGCGAGAGGATAATGTCTGACTCATGAGAGAGAGAGAGAGAGAGAGAGAGAGAGAGAGAGAGAGAGAGAGAGAGAGAGAGACATATCAGTGGATTTAAACTTATGATAGCTCTCAACTAAGAATGATTCTATGTAATATATTGGAGTTTAGACGAGTGGCAAAGTCAAGTGTTCATAACTTCCTCAACGATTTGCTTTATTTGAATAAATTGAGTTTCTGTGGCTGAGACTAGAGCCATATACTCAATCTACTCCATATTGCTGTATATGGAACCATACTCCATATACTCCATATATAGTGCCATACTGTATACTCAATAATCTCCATATATAGTGCCATACACTTAATATACTCCATATTCTTCATAGAGTCCTACTGTATATGTGGCTCAGGTGGCCCTACATGAGGATTTTCCAGTGCAGTTTGGGGACTTTTGAGGACGAATCCCTAAGTCCCTTAAGCTCCTCATCCATTAAAATATAGGCCCGGGATTCCTTCCAATAACTTTATGAGAAAGCAAACCAACAGAGGTGATCCCCGATAAACAGTCATAAGCACCTTAACAAAGATTAAACGTGTATTATATACCCTTAGACCGAGGATTTGACTAATTCCTTTTCTCCATGACTCAGGGATTTGATATCCCCTATTTTCGGTCAAGGCATCAAACGTATAAAAAATGTGGTGATGAATCATCAAGATTCGAGTCCAAGGGAATGAAGTGCATATGTTTTAAGAATAAATAACCATCTAATTTATGAGACGCTGTCTGATGATGGTAATTACCGATGAACTGCTGAGGCAAGAGATGGTAATATGTAAAATATATATTCCATGCCTGCGATTTATAGCCATTTTGAGAATGACCATTACCATTAATAAAATGCCTTGCTTGCAGCCAGAGCAATTTGGGCCTAATGTTTCACATCTGATAAATAATTAATGTGTCTTTTTTTTCCGAGGAGGTACTTAGTGTACCTTGGGAGGTGTTTGGCTGTAGTTATAAGATGCAACTGGCCATGCATATACACTGAGTGTACAAAACATTAAGAACATCTTCCTAATATTGAGTTGAACTATCATACCCCGTTCAAAGGCACTTAAATATTTTGTCTTGCCCATTCACCCTCTGAATGGCATACAAACAAAATCCATGTCTTTATTGTCTCAAGGCTTAAAAACCCTTCTTTAACCTGTCTCCTCCACTTCATCTACACTGATTGAAGTGGATTTAACAGGTAACATCAATAAGGGATCATAGCTTTTACCTGGATTCACCTGGTCAGTCTATGTCATGGAAAGAGCAGGTGTTTGTACACTCAGTGTATACAGCATACAGGTGTAATATACAGTACCAGTCAAAAGTTTGGACACACCTACTCATTCCAGGGTTTTTCTTTATTTTTTACTATTTTCTACATTGTAGAATAATAGTGAAGAGATCAAAACTATGAAATAACACATATGGAATCATGTAATAACCAAGAAAGTGTTAAACAAATCAAAATATATTTTTATATTTGAGATTCTTCAAAGTAGCCACCCTTTGCCTTGATGACAGCTTTGCACTGTCTTGGCATTCTCTCAACCAGCTTCATCTGGAATGCTTGAATGAGTAGATGTGTCAACTTTTGATTGGTACTGTACCTGGGCTCCCGAGTGGCGCAGCGGTCTAAGGCACTGCATTTCAGTGCTAGAGGCATCTCAACAGACCCTGGTTTGATTCCAGGCTGTATCACAATCTGGCTGTGATTGGGAGTCCCGTTAGGCGGTGCACAATTGGACTAGCGTCGTCCGGGTTTGGCCGGGGTAGGCTGTCATTGTAAATAAGAATTTGTTCTTAACTGACTTGCCTGGTTAGATAAATAAAAACCTGCACCCTCGTTCTATCAATCTTTCTTTCTCTCAATCGCTCACTCTCTCCTTGGCTACCCTTACTCTGGCCAAATGCTACGCCACGCCCACAGACGTTAGTTTCTTCTCCGCAATGAGTACCTCTCCAACGATTTCTTGAATGCAAACAAATTCTAACCGTTCTGATTGGTCCCAGAAACCGATGGGTTGGGCCAGCGCCAGAAATGATCCAATCACTGATGACTTTGTTTTGTACAACACCCCTCATTTGGATGTCACCACAAATGACTTAAATGATGGCAGTCTCAGACTGAAGTATGTAGTGAACATAGAGCAGCGGAATAATTCAGTTTGAGTCGTCAGGTAAATTACCTTCCTCCCTCCCTCCCTTCCTTCCTCACTCACTCACTCTCTCTCTCTCCTACTCCAGTCTTTCCGATTCCCTTCATTCACTTTCCCTTAGAGCTATTCCTCCTCATTATTTGCATTTCCTAGATTGAGGGACTTGCCCGGCTCTCTAGAAAACACACACACGCACACACACACACACACACACACACACACACACACACACACACACACACACACACACACACACACACACACACACACACACACACACACACACACACACACACACACAGATCACTTAACTACTGTATCTGGTAGCTACTTTCAGTCTCTATTGTCATCAGAGGCTTTCTGTCTTTCGTCGAGTTTGCCCTCTGTCAAACATCAAAACAAGGTGAGCTGTTATGAGTCAGGCGGAGGGTGAGAGTGAGGGGTGAGGCGGCATCAGTTGGGGACTATTTTCTCTGCCGGTGAGTGAGTGGCGTAACCATGGTGAGAGGCTATTGTCTGACTCATTACTCATATTCAGATATGACAAAGAGAGAGGGAGGAGGGGGAGAGAGAGAGCAGAGAGGGAGAGAGTTGACAAAGCGAAAACAGGTTTTTAGACCTTTTTGCAAATGTATTAAAAATTAAAAACAGATACCTTATTTACATACGTATTCAGCTCAGGTGTATCCTATTTCCATTGATCATCATTGAGATGTTTCTACAACTTGATTGGAGTCCACCTGTGGTAAAGTCAATTGATTGGACATGATTTGGAAAGGCACACACCTGTCTATATAAGGTCCACAGTTGACAGTGCATGTCAGAGCAAAAACCAAGCCATGAGGTCGAAAAAATTGTCCGTAGAGCTCCGAGACAGGACTGTGTCGAGTTACAGATCTGGGGAAGGGTACCAAAAAATGTCTGCAGCAGTGAAGGTCCCCAAGAACATATTGGCCTCCATGATTCTTAAATGGAAGAAGTATGGAACCACCAAGACTCTTCCAAGAACTGGCCAAACTGAGTAGTCGGGGGAGAAGGGCCTTGGTCAGGGAGGTGACCAAGAACCCGATGGTCACTCTGACAGAGCTCCAGAGTCCCTCTCTGGAGATGGGAGAACCTTCCAGAAGGACAACCATCTCTACAGCACTCTACCAATCAGGCCTTTATGGTAGAGTGGCCAGACGGAAGCCATTCCTCAGTAAAAGGCACATGACAGCCCGCTTGGAGTTTGCCAAAAGGCACCTAAAGGATTCTCAGACCATGAATAACAAGATTCTCTGGTCTGATGAAACCAAGTTTGAACTCTTTGGCCTGAGTGCCAAGCATCACATCTGGAAAAAAATAGGGACTGGGAGACTAGTCAGGATCAAGAGAAAGATGAACGGTGCAAAGTACAGAGAGATCCTTGATGAAAACCTGCTCCAGAGTGCTAAGGACCTCAGACTGGGGCGAAGGTTCACCTTTCAACAGGACAATGACCCTAAGCACACAGCACACGAGTGGCTTCGGGACAAGTCTCTGAATGTCCTTGAGTGGCCCAGCCAGAGCCCAGACTTGAACCTGATCGAACATCTCTGGAGAGACCTGAATATACTTGTGCAGCGACGCTCCCCATCCAACCTGACAGAGCTTGAGAGGATCTGCAGAGAAGAGTGGGAGAAAGTCCCCAAATACAGGTGTGCCAAGCTTGTAGCGTCATTTATATTTAAATTTTAGTCATTTAGCAGACGCTCTTATCCAGAGCGACTTACAGGAGTATTTAGGGTTAAGTGCCTTGCTCAAGGGCACAGACAGATTTTTCACCTAGTCGGCTCGGGATTAGAACCAGCAACCTTTCAGTTACTGGCACAACGCTCTTAACCACTAAGCTACCTGCCGTCATACCCAAGAAGACTCAAGGATGTAATCGCTGCCAATGGTGCTTCAACAAAGTACTGAGTAAATGGTCTGAATACTTATGTAAATGTGATATTTCCGGTTTTTATTTGTAATACATTTGCTAAAATTTCTAAAAACCTGTTTTTGCTTTGTCATTGTGGGGTATTTTGTGTAGATAGATGAGGATTAAAAATCAATTTCATAATAAGGCTGTAAAGTAACAAAATGTGGAAAAAGGCAAGGGGTCTGAATACTTTCCGAATGCATTGTATAGTGCCATATGCTCTATGCTCCATATACTTCATAGAGTCCTATAGGTGGTCCTACATTAGGATTTTCTGTTGCAATACAGTGGCTTGCGAAAGTATTCACCCCCCTTGGCATCTTTCCTATTTTGTTGCCTTACAACCTAGAATTAAAATGGATGTTTTTGGGGTTTGTATCATTTGATTTACACAACATGCCTACCACTTTGAAGATGCAAAATATTTTTTCTTGTGAAACAAACAAGAAAATAAGACAAAAAAAACAGAACACTTGAGCGTGCATAACTATTCACCCCCCTAAAGTCAATACTTTGTAGAGCCATCTTTTGCAGCAATTACAGCTGCAAGTCTCTTGGGGTATGTCTCTATAAGCTTGGCACATCTAGCCACTGGGATTTTTGCCCATTCTTCAAGGCAAAACTGCTCCAGCTCCTTCAAGTTGGATGGGTTCCGCTGGTGTACAGCAATCTTTACCACAGATTCTCAATTGGATTGAGGTCTGGGCTTTGACTAGGCCATTCCAAGACATTTAAATGTTTCCCCATAAACCACTCGAGTGTTGCTTTAGCAGTATGCTTAGGGTCATTGTCCTGCTGGAAGGTGAACCTCCGTCCCAGTCTCAATTCTCTGGAAGACTGAAACAGGTTTCCCTCAAGAATTTACCTGTATTTAGCGCCATCCGTCATTTCTTCAATTCTGACCAGTTTCCCAGTCCCTGCTGATGAAAAACATCACCACAGCATGATGCTACCACCACCATGCTTCACTGTGGGGATGGTGTTCTCAGGGTGATGAGAGGTGTTGGGTTTGCGCCAGACATAGCGTTTTCCTTGATGGCCAAAAAGCTCAATTTTAGTCTCATCTGACCAGAGTACCTTCTTTCATATGTTTGGGGAGTCTCCCACATGCCTTTTGGTGAACACCAAACGTGTTTGCATATTTTGTCTTTAAGCAATGGCCTTTTTTTCATTTCACTTCACCAATTTGGACTATTTTGTGTATGTCCATTACATGAAATCCAAATAAAAATTATTTTAAATTACAGGTTGTAATGCAACAAAATAGAAAAAACTCCAAGGGGGATGAATACTTTTGCAAGGCACTGTATGGGGACTTTTGAGGACCAATCCCTAAGTCCCTTAAAAGGAAACTTCACAATTTTTCAACTTCATATTCATTATCACCCAAACATCAACATATGTGACAATGGTTTATTTCGATTTTTGGTAGTAAAAAAAGATGGAGGAAGATAACTGTTTCCAATGACATCATCGTTGTGCATCGTGTGATTTTGACCAATTGTGAGTAGGCATTGCCAACTAATTGCCTACTAATTGTCTACTAATTGGTTCATGTCATTGGAAAGACTTTTCTTTCTCTATTGTTTTTACTACAAAACATAGAAACACGGCATGTTCACAAATGTTAATTTTGGGGTGGCGCTGGAGATTATGAATAATCCCTTTAAGATCCTCATCCGTTAAATGTAGGCCCGGGATTGCTTCCAGTAACTTTATGAGAAAGCAAAACCAACAGAGGTGAACCCTGATAAACAGTCATAAGCACCTTAACAAATGTTAAACGTGTATTATATACCCTTAGATTTGATATCCCCATTTAAGCTTTATGCATCAGTCAAACATATAAACATTGTGCCTATAATCGTAATGGGTCCATAATGGGTCCGCGGTCAAACGACCACCCCTCATCACTGTCAAACGCTCCCTAAAACACTTTAGCGAGCAGGCCTTTCTAATTGACCTGGCCCGGGTATCCTGGATGGATATTGACCTCATTCCGTCAGTAGAGGATGCCTGGTTGATCTTTAAAAGGGCTTTCCTCTCAATCTTAAATAAGCATGCCCCCTTCAAAAAATTCAGAACTAAGGACAGATATAGCCCTTGGTTCTCCTCAGACTTGACTGCACTTGACCAGCACAAAAACATCCTGTGGCGTACTGCATTAGCATCGAAAAGCCCCCGCGATATGCAACTTTTCAGAGAAGTCAGGAACCAATATACACAATCAGTTAGGAAAGCAAAGGCTAGCTTTTTCAAACAGAAATTTGCATCCTGTAGCACTAACTCCAAAAAGTTTTGGGACACTGTAAAGTCCGTGTCACGCCCTGGCTCTGGGACTCTTATATGTTGAGCCAGGGTGTGTAGATTCTATGTGTTTGTGTTTCTATGTTAGGATCTAGTTCATGTGTATCTATGTTGGCCGGGGTGGTTCTCAATCAGAGGCAACGAGAATCAGCTGTTGCTTGTTGTCTCTGATTGGGAACCATACTTAGGCAGCTTGTTTGGCACAGTGTATTGTGGGATCTTGTTCCGTGTTGGTTTGTGTTTGTTACCAAGGACTTCAGGTATCGTTTTGTTGTTTTCGTTAGTTGTGTAAGTACTCTAATAAAGTATGTTCGCATTCCACGCTGCGCATTGGTCCAATCCTTTTGACGATCGTGACAGAAGATCCCACCAAAACAGGACCAAGCAGCGTGTTTCGGAGCTAACGCCGGGTAAGGAGATGGAGAAGTTGGCGATGGCCCAGGTGGGCCAATGGTGGTCCTGGGAGGACATGTTCGAGGGCAGAGGACCATGGGCAAAGGTTAAAGCCTTGGCGAGAGAGGAGGTACAGCACCAAACAGTGTCGTCGTCGGACAGGCGAGAGGCAACCCCAATAAATGTTTAGGGGTGGGGCACATGGCATGGACGACGGGGCTGCTGGAGGCAGATAAGGGGCGAGTTTGTGGACGAGGAGAGAAGGCCACCGGGTTACGGGAGCCATTGGTGATTAGAGGGAGGGAAAGTGTAGAGGCACGACGAGAGGTACTGAAGTGTGTTGCCAGTCCGGTCCGGCCCGTTCCTGCTCCCTGCACCAAGCCAGGGGTGCGCGTCGTCAGCCCGGTTCCGGCCCGTTCCTGCTCCCCGCACCAAGCCAGGGGTGCGCGTCGTCAGCCCGGTCCGGCCCATTCCTGCTCCCCGCACCAAGCCTGTGGTGCGCATCGTCAGCCCGGTCCGGCCCGTTCCTGCTCCCCGCACCAAGCCAGGGTTGCGCGTCGTCAGCCCGGTCCGGCCCATTCCTGCTTCCCGCACCAAGCCTGGGGTGCGTGTCGTCAGTCCGGCACAGCCCGTGCCCGGTTCACCGGTGCCTGGTCAGGTACCGGTCAGCTGCTCCACACCTGAGCCTAAGCAATCCGCTCCACCGATGTCCAGTCCAGCTCCAGCCAGCGGGACCAGACCAGGGGCACTACAGGGGGGTTATTAGAGGGTGGTGGTCACGCCCGGAGCCGGATCCGCCTCCGAGGAGGAATGCCCACCCGGCCCTCCCCTGTTCGGTTTATGTTTGGCGCGGTCGCAGTCCGCGCCTTTGGGGGGGGTTACTGTCACGCCCTGGCTCTGGGACTCTTATATGTTGAGCCAGGGTGTGTAGATTCTATGTGTTTGTGTTTCTATGTTAGGATCTAGTTCATGTGTATCTATGTTGGCCGGGGTGGTTCTCAATCAGAGGCAACGAGAATCAGCTGTTGCTTGTTGTCTCTGATTGGGAACCATACTTAGGCAGCCTGTTTGGCACAGTGTATTGTGGGATCTTGTTCCGTGTTGGTTTGTGTTTGTTACCAAGGACTTCACGTATCGTTTTGTTGTTTTCGTTAGTTGTGTAAGTACTCAAATAAAGTATGTTCGCATTCCACGCTGCGCATTGGTCCAATCCTTTTGACGATCGTGACAGTCCGTGGAGAATAAGAGCACCTCCTCCCAGCTGCCCACTGCACTGAGGCTAGGAAACACTGTCACCACCGATAAATCTACAATAATCGAGAATTTCAACAAGCATTTTGCTACGGCTGGCCATGCTTTCCACCTGGCTACCACTACCCCGGCCACCAGCTCTGCACCCTCCGCTGCAACTTGCCCATGCCCCCCCCCCGCTTCTCCTTTACACAAATTCAGACAGCTGATGTTCTGAAAGAACTGAAAAATCTGGATCCCTACAAATCAGCTGGGCTAGACAATCTGGACCCTTTCTTTCTAAAATTAGCCGCCGGAAATTGTCGCAACCCCTATTACTAGCCTGTTCAACCTCTCTTTCGTAACGTCTGAGATCCCCAGAGATTGGAATGCTGCCGTGGTCATCCCCCTCTTCAAAGGGGGTGACACTCTAGATCCAAACTGTTACAGACCTATATCCATCCTGCCCTGCCTTTCGAAAGTTTTTGAAAGCCAAGTTAACAAACAGATCACCGACCATTTCGAATCCCACCGTACCTTCTCCGCTATGCAATCCGGATTCCGAGCTGGTCATGGGTGCACCTCAGCCACGCTCAAGGTCCTAAACAATATTATAACCGCGATCGATAAAAGACAGTACTGCGCAGCCGTCTTCATCGACCTGGCCAAGGCTTTCAACCCTGTCAACCACCGCATTCTTATTGGCAGACTAAATAGCCTTGGTTTCTCATTTGACTGCCTCGCCTGGTTCACCAACTACTTCTCAGATAGAGTTCAATGTGTCAAATCGGAGGGCCTGTTGTCTGGACCTATGGCAGTCTCTATGGGGGTGCCACAGGGTTCAATTCTCAGGCCGACTCTATTCTCTGTGTATATCAATGATGTTGCTCTTGCTGCTGGTGACGCTCGGATCCACCTCTATGCGGACGACACCATTTTGTATACATCTGGCCCTTCATTGGACACTGTGTTAACAAACCTCCAAACGAGCTTCAACGCCATACAACACTCCTTCCGTAGCCTCCAACTGCTCTTAAACACTAGTAAAACGAAATGCATGCTCTTCAACCGAACGCTGCTTGCACCCGCCCACCCGACTAGAATCACTACTCTCGGCGGGTCTGACCTAGAGTATGTGGACAACTACAAATACCTAGGTGTCTGGTTAGACTGTAAACTCTCCTTCCAGACTCACATTAAGCATCTCCAATCAAAAGTTAGGTCTAGAATCGGCTTCCTATTTCGCAACAAAGCCTCCTTCTCTTATGCTGCCAAACATGCCCTCGTAAAACTGACTATCCTACCGATCCTTGACTTCGGCAATGCCATTTACAAAATAGCCTCCAACACTCTACTCAGCAAATTGGATGTAGTCTATCACAGTGCCATTCGTTTTGTCACCAAAGCCCCATATACTACCCACCATTGTGACCTGTACGCTCTTGTTGGCTGGCCCTCACTACATATTCGTCGTCAAACCCACTGGCTCCAGGTCATCTATAAATCACTGCTAGGCAAATCCCCATCTTATCTTAGCTCACTGGTCACCATAGCAACACCCACCCGTAGTCTGCGCTCCAGCAGGTATATCTCACTGGTCATCCCCAAAGCCAACACCTCCTTTGGCCGCCATTCCTTCCAGTTCTCTGCTGCCAATGACTGGAACGAACTGCAAAAATCTCTGAAGCTGGAGACTCTTATCTCCCTCACTAACTTTAGGCGTCAGTTGTCAGAGCAGCTTACCGATCACTGCACCTGTACACAGCCCATCTGTAATTAGCCCATCCAACTACCTCATCCCCATATTGTTATTTATTTTGCTAATTTGCACCCCAGTATCTCTATTTGCACATCATCTTTTGCACATCTATCATTCCAGTGTTAATACGAAATTGTAACTATTTTGCACTATGGCCTATTTATTGCCTTACCTCCATAATTTACTACATTCACACACACTGCATATATATTTTCTGTTGTATTTTTGACTTTATGTTTTGTTTACCCCATATGTAACTCTGTGTTGTTGTTTTTATCGCACTGCTTTGCTTTATCTTGGCCAGGTCGCAGTTGTAAATGAGAACTTGTTCTCAACTGGCTTACCTGGTTAAATAAAGGTGAAATAAAAAATGAAATGCATTGATATTGGAGTCCAAGGGAATGAAATGCATATGTTTATCAAATAATCATCTAATATATGAGACACTGTCTTGTGATGGTAATTGTCGATGAACTACTGAGGTAAGAGAGAAGGTAATATGTAAAATATGTATTCCAGACCTACAATTTATAGCCATTTTGAGAATGGCCATTACCATTAATACAATGCCTTGCTTGCAGCCAGAGCCATTTGGGCCTAATGTTTAACATCTGATGACTATTGTGTCGTCGTCCTCCCCCCTCTCCTGCTCCCGTCTTTCCCCTTCTCTTTATTTACTCTCAATGGTGCCTTGGAGCTATTCCTTCTTCCTCCTTGGCATTTCCTAGATTGAAGAACTTGCCTGGCTCTCTAGCCAGTACGTATTTCAGTGTACAAATCCCTCTCACTCTCCCTCCTCTCTGACTTGCCAGATTAAGTGCTAACACCATGTGTCCCAAATGGCACCCTATTCCCTACATGGTGCACTACTTTGACCATATCCATAAGGGCCCTGGTTAAAATGAGTGCACTAAATAGGGAATAGGGTGCAATTTGAGACACAGCCTCGGTGTGGGGGTTAGCTAATTAGTCAGAGTGATTTCCTGCCTCTCTACCCATTCTGCTTGCATCTGTTTAATTCAGCTCTGTTCCTTATGAAAGTCAGAGCTCAGTTGAAATAGCATTTTTCAAAAATTTCTCTGCCTTGTATTGACATAGAAATATATTGACCATGTTCTGTGGCCAGAATAACATATGCTCATTGGCAGATATTTTATATGGCACATATGGTATGGAAGGAACAGACTGTATCGTATATGCAGGACACTACATACATACAGTTGAAGTCAGAAGTTTACATACACCTTAGCCAAATACATTTAAACTCCGTTTTTCACAATTCCTGACATTTAATCCTAGTAAAAATGCCCTGTCTTAGGTCAGTTAGGATCAACACTTTATTTTAAGAATGTGAAATGTCAGAATAATAGTAGAGAGAATGATTTATTTCAGCTTTTATTTATTTCATCACATTCCCAGTGGGTCAGAAGTTTACATACACTCAATTAGTATTTGGTAGCATTGCCTTTAAATTGTTTAACTTGGGTCAAACGTTTCGGGTAGCCTTCCACAAGCTTCCCACAATAAGTTGGGTGAATTTTGGCCCATTCCTCCTGACAGAGCTGGTGTAACTGAGTCAGGTTTGTAGGCCTCCTTGCTCGCACCTGCTTTTTCAGTTCTGCCCACACATTTTCTATAGGATTGAGGTCAGGGCTTTGTGATGGCCACTCCAATACTTTGACTTTGTTGTCCTTAAGCCATTTTGCCACAACTTTGGAAGTATGCTTTGGGTCATTGTCCATTTGGAAGAGCCATTTGCGACCAAGCTCTAACTTCCTGGCTGATGTCTTGAGATGTTGCTTCAATATATCCACATAATTTCCCTTCCTCATGATGCCATCTATTTTGTGAAGAGCACCAGTTCCTCCTGCAGCAAAGCACCCCCACAGCATTATGCTGCCACCCCCGTGCTTCACGGTTAGGATGGTGTTCTTCGGCTTGCAAGCGTCCCCCTTTTTCCTCCAAACATAACGATGGTTATTATGGCCAAACAGTTCTATTTTTGTTTCATCAGACCACAGGAACCCCATGTGCAGTTGCAAACCGTAGTCTGTCTTTTTTTATGATGGTTTTGGAGCAGTGGCTTCTTCCTTGCTGAGTGGCCTTTCAGGTTATGTCGATATAGGACTCGTTTGACTGTGGATATAGATACTTTTGTACGTGTTTCCTCCAGCATCTTCACAAGGTCCTTTGCTGTTGTTCTGGGATTGATTTGCACTTTTCGCACCAAAGTACGTTCATCTCTAGGAGACAGAACGTGTCTCCTTCCTGAGCGGTATGACGGCTGCGTGGTCCCATGGAGTTTATACTGCCGTACTATTGTTTGTACAGATGAACGTGGTACCTTCAGGCGTTTGGAAATTGCTCCCAAGGATGAACCAGACTTGTGGAGGTCTACAATTTTTTTTCTGAGGTCTTGGCTGATTTCTTTAGATTTTCCCATGATGTCAAGCAAAGAGGCACTGAGTTTGAAGGTAGGCCTTGAAATACATCCACAGGTACACCACCAATTGTCTCAAATGATGTCAATTAGCCTATCAGAAGCTTCTAAAGCCATGACATCGTTTTCTGGAATTTTCCAAGCTGTTTAAAGGCACCGTCAACTTAGTGTATGTAAACTTCTGACCCACTGGAATTGTGATACAGTGAATTATAAGTGAAATAATCTGTTTGTAAACAATTGTTGGAAAAATGACTTGTGTCATGCACAAAGTAGATGTCCTAACTGACCTGCCAAAACTATAGTTTGTTAACAAGAAATGTGTGGAGTGATTGAAAAACGAGTTTTAATGACTCCAACCTAAGTGTATGTAAACTTCCAACTTCAACTGTAGTAACGTGTTCAACCTGACCTGATCTATTGTTATGGAATGGTTAATGATGTTACAAATGTTGTTAGTATGTGTGGTGGACTGGAGACCTTAATGGTTGGCGTTCACTGGTGTTCTTTGAAGACCATTGTGTAAAGACCTTGTTTGAAGACCTTACGTAATGGAACATAATGTCACTACAGTTCAAATGCCTGCAATTTAGCTTGGCTTTAATGGTGGTTCGTATTAGTTTAATTAAACATTATTTTCAATTAAATAACAATAATTGTCAAGGGGATTATTTGAATGAAAATGTGCTGATATTGAGGTCTTTTAACTGAGGCCTTGACTTCACCCTTCAGGAAAGAGTAAATAAATACAATTTAAAAAATAAACAAATATTAACAAACAGTATCACCATTCAGTCGGCCATTAATAAATGACTGTTTACATATTATGCTTGATTGCTCACGTTTAAAATAGAAATAGTCCACAAACTAAAACAATTAAATTAAGTCTCACGCCTCGTTGACTTCTCTGCTGTAATCAGTAAACAAATAAATAATTTGGCTTGGTTTTGTTAAAAAATAAAATAATAATAACACATCCAAACTTTCACAACCTTACCATTCTCACAAGGTTTGCGCCTCATTGGCTAGACAGCAGTAAACAAACTAAGCTCAAAAAACAACAAACAAAACAATGCCCAATATTGACATCATTCATGTAATTATCTTGGATAGTTCACAGTAACCAGTTAGTAAGAAAAATGCTGACTCCAAAATAAATAGTGAAATAAGAAGCAAAGAAAAGGCATTTATTCCATGATTATTCAGGATATTCAATTGTACCACGCTTCCTTCCCCAAATAAGCTTTCCTGTTTCTTGAAAGAATCCCCCCTCGGCTCAAACCATCTACAGATAGAGATTGTGATATATTTGTGTGTGTGAACCATCTCTGTGTAGCAGCTCTTAGTAGAGATTGGGATATCTCAGCAACCTACCGAAGTGCTGACTAGCGAAACAATGCTCACATTGAGACCACCGTCTGTGCCCCGGCTCCCCTGCTAGATCCCCCACCACACACACACACCAGCCAGCGGATCTCTAGCCTTGTTAGGAGTGTGTTGCCATATCTCCAGCACAATGACACCCTCACCATACATGATCCCTTTTACAGCTTCATATTTAACCTGGGAATGTGTGTGGGGTTTTCACATTGAAAGAATGTGGGGAATGTGTCCTCAGCCTGTTCTGGTGATTCTTCTGAGGCACATTTTTGATGCCCTCTTGTGCCATGTGGGTAACATAGCTTCTCAAGAAGGTAAATTAACTTGAGAGCAGTATTGCATGACATTGAAATTATTGGTGAAGTGAACAGGACTAATTATACAACGAGTTATGCTCATATTGTATCACATTGACATGAATGTAATGGGAAAATGCTAAACTTTTTGAATTAAAGTAAATTATATCTGGACTATCATTTAGGGTTTGTGTGTTGAATGATTATTTTACAGTATTAATCTAACCTGTCTTGTCTGACTGAATACAGTATGTAATTCCCATCGGCTTTCTCCCCACAGCTGTACAGCTCGGTGGAGTTCGGAAGGAGGTGGCAACTTGTCCATGAGAGGGTGGCCCCCAATCGATTCTACTGGTAAGAACAGCAACCTACAACCTTCTTCCTGTCTTCCCTTCTGTCAAGACTAACTATAAATTGAAATCCTTGTTGGTCTTTCCACATTCTTAATGGAAGGAGATATGGCAGAGTGAATCGTCTTGTTTGCGTTATATTATTGATGTGTCTGCACCTATGCTTTCTCAGCGTTAGATAGCGAGGTACTGGCACTACAAAGATGTTCAGACTTCTAATGAATGCAGCGACCCATAAGGGCTTGTTAGTGAATTCACTGTGCTGAATGTTTCAGCATTTGCAATGCAGCTAACAATGTGGTCTTCATTTGGTCGAGCGTGGATAATGAACAAGGGAATGTCAACAGACAGAGTAGTCAACACATGAGTGGGATTGTGGATGAGTTTTGTGATCTCACTTGGGCCTGTTGGAGCTCAGGAGGGACCTGTTCAATGTTTTTCCTAAAGCAAGGTTATATCCAAGGTTTTGGAGTTACATTTGGAATGTTAAATTGAGGGAGATAAATGAATTTGGATTGCACAATTAATGCTGCAAATATATATTTATAATTCTCTATTATGAACTCCCCTATCATGGGATACAGCAGTCCTTGATAATACTTTATAGTAAGAGCATTATAGTTTGATTTGAACTTATGTTTGAACCATATAGCCCTAGGTCTCCGATAGCATGACCTTACTTGACCGTGTCAGTCAAATCCACCCCATGAGAATGCTCTTGAGATTTGATCTTCCTTCTACTGTTTTCGTTTCTTGTTATCCTCCTCTGTTCTCCATCTGCTCTACTTCATAGTTGGTCCCACATCTGCCAGACACAAACTGTCAAATCCAGTCATTTTTAACACAACTGATGTATAAAAAAAGCTTTTGAGCAAATTTGTGAGAAACTGTCAGTGGTAACAAGCTAGGCAGTTCTGGGAGGAGGAAGCCTAGAGGGTATTTTTAGGATTGTGTAAACCCTGTTAATAAGGTTTTGGGAAACTTCCTTTCAGAATCGGACCATGGTAGTTGAAAAGAAAAGGCACAGTCGTGAGCAGGTTAGCGTTTTTCGTCATGTATCTTGTTCTGGAGGCAGCTTTGTGGAGTGGTCACTAGCTAGCACAGCCACAAAGTCATAAAATCTGATTTTAAACCTAACACTAACATATACATAAACCACACTGCTAACTATGATGCCTAACCCTAACCTTAAATCAGACCAAAGAGCTAATACATGTTTACAATATAGCCAATTTTGACTTTGCAGCTGGCCCATCTAGTGAAAATCGCTTAGTTCTGCATCAAGGACAAGACTCGTCCCGAAAAACGTCAACCTGCCAGTCGTGATCAGATTTTCATCTAGAATCTAGATCACATCTATAGATCATATCCTTTTTTATGTGAGGCAAAAGCTCCATCTCATGACAATCCTTCTCCTTATTTTTACCTGTTTAAACCAATAGTCTCAAGGGAGACAACAATCACAGCTAATCAAATGTCAAATCATTATTACTGCCCCATACATCTTCCCACAATGTAGATGCTGTAGGTTCAAACTCACCTCTAGTACAGTCTATGAGAATTGAAATAGGTGAGCTTAAAGAATGGTTGTTCTCCCTTAGTTTTTGAACTGAATAGAGAAAAAGGGAGAATGAGAGAAGTTAAATAGGTCAGTCTCCAGAGATGATGCGTTTTATCTGGGAAATCACCAATACTGCCAATAGGTGCCATAATTAAGACCGGGGGGTGGGCTCTGTGCGTGATCTCCTCTCCCTTTGTGTGCTGTCTCTTTGCTCTATGAAGACATCCCTCTGATTTCCTTTTAATAAATATTTCAGGCCTGTAATGATTTTGTGCAGCTGCACCGTGTCTGCGGGCGTTCTGAGCAAGCAAATCAATTACTTTCCCTCTCGCTAATGATGTCAGGATGTGTTCCCTGTCAAACTGTCAGGAAAGTAAGGGCAGTCTCGTAAGGTTTGGGCTTGAACACGGTAACATCACACGCTACACCTGAGGTAGTTTTCCTTTTTACCTCAATGTACAACCTTTTGAGGTGTTCCACAGGGGTATAGCCTGGGGCCCTTGAAATTTCTGGCAATCGTCATTCTGGTTGTCATTTCCCCTCAGTGTTCTGAATTTATCTGACAAGCAATCTCATGGATAAGAAGGTAGGTATAGGCTAGGTAGCATCTGTGATATCCTTCTGTCCTTCCTTGCTAAAGAATAGTGATGTACCTGAAATAAATGTGTCTTCTCCCTTGCAGGTCGAAATCGGGTTTAGACAAAGAACCAGGCTTAGTTCACCTGGAAACCATCATCTCCGAAGGACGTGAGTAATTCAATTTTCAGAGTTCCTGCTCTGTTCCTCAATTTTCTGGTGTCTCTACTGTACCATGAGCCTTGAACTAAAGTGGAAAGTGATTGGGGGGGTATGAAGGGCTACGGGCCACATGATTGAAGGGTAATATGAGGAGGCAGTTGTAATGCACCGGCGCGGGGGACACACAATGACGATTGAGAAAAGCAATGCATATATTAGAATGCCTTTAAAACCAGAGTGATCCTGATACTCAACATTCTGAATGTCAATGAATGGATGGAAACACAATTGCCACCTGTCCATGTTTTGGCAGAACAGAATTCAGTTTAATGGATCTACCTGATACAGTAACACACCCTTGTGACAGCGCAAGCCTTGCCCCTGTACGTCCATCACCCATTGATCATGCGGCTCGCTGTGTGAACCGGACAACATAGTTAGCTGAAGCCTAACACACAGGGACAGCCATTCCCACACCTCTGTCCCCACCTCACACCACAATTGAGGGGAAAGAAAGCAATTGGCCTCCCTGGTCCACCCTCCAATTTCCCCTCGCTTTTCGCTCGCCACTTTATTGACGCAATTAATGTAAGACACCTGATGGAAGGCTAGCTCGCGGTGAAGGCTACATGTCCCCCACTGGCTAATATGATCATTGGTTCAATGGCTGCGGTTTCTTCTCTCCGTGTGTGCAGAGGCGCTGTACGTCACCTGCAAACTGCAGAACTGCACCGAGGCCAATAAAGGCAAGCCGTTCCCCGGCTACATTGACCCCAATTCCCTTGTGGTGCAAGACGAGTATGTGTTTGTCCAGGTAGGTAATTGCCCATATCTGACGTGAACCGGAAGTTAGAAGGACATGAACCAGAACAGATGTATGTGTGAGAGAGAACATGTTATAGGATTATCGGAAATGTTGAAGATCATATTACTCTTAAGTGTTTATTTTAAGGCTGTTATGTATTTTTGGGATTGATGCATTTTACTGCTGAACATGTTTTATTGATGTAATCCAAAGGTGTGTGTGAGAGAGAACATGTAATAAGTTCCTTGGAAATGTATTGTAACACAGTATATTAATCAGGGTTTAGTATGTACCATATGCTTGATGGGTTGTATATCTTGAATGGGTTTTCATTCAATGGTTTCATGACCTGCAGGTGTCAACTGGTGGGCGTCCAATCTACTACGTGTCAGCCAAGCGGGAAGTCTTCACACCAATGAAGTTACCCAAGTACACCTTGCCTAAGGTATAACCCACAGACACACATGGTCATGCAATGGTCATATACTGTTGCAATGGTCGATCAACATTCCAGTGGTAATACCACATGGTCATGAAAAAAACGGAATTCTGAACTTCTTTTGTATTATTTTATATGACAGGATAGGAACAGAAGCAGGGAGACACAGTAGAGGGAACAGAAGCAGGGAGACACAGTAGAGGGAACAGAAGCAGGAAGACACAGTAGAGGGAACAGAAGCAGGGAGACACAGTAGAGGGAACAGAAGCAGGGAGACACAGTAGAGGGAACAGAAGCAGGGAGACACAGTAGAGGGAACAGAAGCAGGGAGACACAGTAGAGGGAACAGAAGCAGGGAGACACAGTAGAGGGAACAGAAGCAGGGAGACACAGTAGAGGGAACAGAAGCAGGGAGACACAGTAGAGGGAACAGAAGCAGGAAGACACAGTAGAGGGAACAGAAGCAGGGAGACACAGTAGAGGGAACAGAAGCAGGGAGACACAGTAGAGGGAACAGAAGCAGGGAGACACAGTAGAGGGAACAGAAGCAGGAAGACACAGTAGAGGGAACAGAAGCAGGGAGACGCAGTAGAGGGAACAGAAGCAGGGAGACACAGTAGAGGGAACAGAAACAGGGAGACGCAGTAGAGGGAACAGAAGCTGGGAGACACAGTAGAGGGAACAGAAGCAGGAAGACACAGTAGAGGGAACAGAAGCAGGGAGACACAGTAGAGGGAACAGAAGCAGGGAGACACAGTAGAGGGAACAGAAGCAGGGAGACACAGTAGAGGGAACAGAAGCAGGGAGACACAGTAGAGGGAACAGAAGCAGGGAGACACAGTAGAGGGAACAGAAGCAGGGAGACACAGTAGAGGGAACAGAAGCTGGGAGACACAGTAGAGGGAACAGAAGTAGGGAGACACAGTAGAGGGAACAGAAGCTGGGAGGCACAGTAGAGGGAACAGAATCAGGGAGACACAGTAGAGGGAACAGAAGCTGGGAGACACAGTAGAGGGAACAGAAGCAGGGAGACACAGTCGAGGGAACAGAAGCAGGGAGACACAGTAGAGGGAACCTAAGTGTTTAGGGCTTATGCTGGGAACAAACCGGGATCCCTGCCGCAGATATATGGTTCCGGAAGTGAGAGTGTTTCCCACTCGACCAGACTCCGGTCCAGTGGTTATATATCTATGTTTCAACCTACCTTAAATGCATCAAAATAATAATCTCTATGGGAATTCAAACCTATGCCATCATGAGACCAACACTGGAAACAACACAGTGTCACGCGTGTTGTAGGTGGGTGTAGTGGTGGAATCAAACGCAGGACACCGAAGTATAGTCCAACAGACTTTAGTAAATCTCCAACAAGGAAATACGACAACACTTGCCCGAAGGCGAAATTACGCACGAAGGCGAACAAAACAAAAGCGCACTAAACAGGTGCGTAAACACTCCAACGCAGTGGAGGGAAGCTCAACCGAGCGAAATAGCGAAATAAGCCCTACACACGACAGACCAAAATCAATAACACACAACACTAGACAAACACAACGAGAAACTTATAGGACACTAATTACGCTAAACGAGAACAGGTGTCACAACAAACAGACAAAAGCAAACGAACATGAAACATACAACGGTGGCAGCTAGTATTCCGGAGACAACGAACGCCGAAGCCTGCCCGAACAAGGAAGAGAGGCAGCCTCGGCCGAAACCGTGACAGTACCCCCCCCTTGACGCGCGGCTCCAGACGTGCGCCGACTCCGTCCTCGGGGATGACCCGGAGGACGCGGAGCAGGGTGCGTCGGGTGCCCACGATGGAATTCCGTCAGGAGAGACGGGTCCAAAATGTCTCCCCTCGGCACCCAGCACCGCTCCTCCGGACCGTACCCCTCCCACTCCACTAGATATTGGAGACCCCCCATCCGACGTCTCAAATCCAAGATGGACCTCACGGAGTACGCCGGTGCCCCCTCGATGTCCAATGGGGGCGGAGGAGTCTCCCTGATCTCACTTTCTTGGAGTGGGCCAGCTACCACCGGCCTGAGAAGGGACACATGGAACGAGGGGTTAATACTTTTATATTCAACAGGTAGTTGTAATTTGTAACACACCTCGTTCAACCTTCCCAGGACTTTAAATGGCCCTACAAACCGCCGACCCAGTTTCCGACAGGGCAGGCGGAGGGGCAGGTTTCTGGTAGAGAGCCAGACTCGATCACCGGGTGCGTACACCGGTCCCTCACTGCGGTGGAGATCGGCGCTCGCCTTATGACGTCGGAGGGCCCGCTGCAGGTGGACGTGTGCAGCGTTCCATGTCTCCTCCGAGCGCCGCGCCCACTCATCCACCGCAGGAGCCTCGATCTGGCTCTGCTGCCAAGGTGCCAGAACCGGCTGGTAACCTAACACACATTGGAAAGGGGTTAGGTTAGTGGAGGAATGGCGTAGGGAATTCTGGGCCATTTCGGCCCAGGGAACGTACCTTGCCCACTCCTCCGGCCGGTCCTGGCAGTATGTTCTAAGAAACCTACCCACATCCTGGTTCACACGTTCCACCTGCCCATTACTCTCCGGGTGGTAACCCGAGGTGAGGCTCACCGAGACCCCCAACCGCTCCATAAAGGCTCTCCAGACTCTGGAGGTAAATTGGGGACCTCGATCAGACACAATATCCTCGGGTACCCCGTAGTGCCGGAACACATGGGTGAATAGGGCTTCGGCAGTTTGCAGGGCGGTAGGGAGGCCCGGCATGGGGAGCAAACGACAGGCCTTAGAAAACCGGTCCACAACGACCAGTATAGTGGTATTCCCCTGTGAAGGAGGAAGGTCAGTAAGGAAATCCACCGAGAGGTGGGACCATGGTCATTGTGGAACGGGCAGGGGTAGTAACTTACCCCTAGGCAGATGTCTAGGCGCCTTACACTGGGCGCACACCGAGCAGGAGGAAACATAAACCCTCACATCCCTTGCCAACGTGGGCCACCAGTACTTGGCACTAAGACAGTGCACTGTCCGGCCGATACCCGGGTGTCCAGAGGAGGGTGACGTGTGAGCTCAATAGATCAATCGATCCCGAACCTCGAGCGGAACGTACTTCCGACCCTCCGGGCATTGCGGTGGACTAGGGTCGGTGCGTAACGCCCGCTCGAGCTCAGCATCGACCTCCCACACTACCGGTGCCACCAGACACGACTCCGGCAGTATGGGAGTGGGCTCCCACGGACCTCTCCTCCGTGTCATACCGCCGAGACAGCGCATCTGCCTTACCGTTCTGTGACCCAGGGATGTACGTGATCTTAAATGTAAACCGGGTCAAAAACATATTCCATCTTGCCTGCCGAGGGTTCAGCCTCCTCGCTGCCCGGATGTACTCCAGGTTACGGTGGTCCGTCAAAATGAGGAAAGGGTGTTGAGCCCCCTCGAGCCAGTGCCTCCACACCTTTAGGGCCTGTACCACGGCTAACAGCTCCCTGTCCCCTACGTCATAATTTCGCTCCGCCGGACTGAGCTTCTTGGAATAAAAGGCACAGGGGCGGAGTTTAGGTGGCGCGCCTGACCGTTGTGAAAGCACGGCTCCTATACCGGCCTCAGACGCGTCCACCTCTACCTGAAATGGTAAAGAGGGATCCGGATGCGCCAGCACTGGAGCCGAGGTAAACAGGTCCTTCAGCCTCCCAAACGCCCTGTCCGCCTCGGCAGACCACTGCAGACGCACCGGACCCCCCTTCAAAAGAGACGTGATGGGAGCTGCCACCTGTCCAAAACCCCGGATAAACCTCCGGTAGTAATTCGCAAACCCTAAAAACTGCTGCACCTCCTTCACAGTGGTTGGTGTTTGCCAATTACGCACGGCTGACACCCGGTCTACCTCCATCTTCACCCCTGACGCAGACAACTGATACCCCAAAAAGGAGACCGACTCCTGGAAAAACAGACACTTCTCTGCCTTAACATACAGGTCGTGCTCCACCAGCCTCCGCAACACTCTGCGCACCAGGGCCACATGCTCGGCACGGGTAGGCGAGTACACGAGAATGTCATCTATGTACACAACAACCCCCTGCCCCTGCATGTCCCTGAAGATCTCATCCACGAATGATTGGAAAACTGACGGAGCGTTCATCAACCCGTATGGCATGACAAGATACTCGTAATGGCCCGAGGTGGTACTAAAGGCTGTCTTCCATTCATCGCCCTCCCTGATGCGCACCAAGTTGTACGCGCTCCTGAGATCTAATTTAGTGAAGAAACACACCCCATGCAAGGACTCAGTCATGTTCGCAATCAGCGGGAGTGGATAACTGTACTTCACCGTGATCTGATTGAGACCACGGTAATCGATGCACGGGCGCAAACCCCCATCCTTCTTCTTCACAAAAAAGAAACTTGAGGACGCAGGCGAAGTGGAAGGCCGTATGTATCCTTGTCTCAGAGATTCGTCTATGTAAGTCTCCATAGCTTTCTTCTCCTCCTGAGACAAAGGATACACATGGCTCCGTGGGAGCGCAGCTCCTGCCTGGAGGTCTATCGCACAATCCCCCTGCCTATGGGGTGGCAACCGCGTCGCCCTCGATTTACTAAACGCGATAGCCAAATCCCCATACTCAGGGGGAACGTGCAATGCGGGCACCTGGTTTGGACTCTCCACCGAGGTAGCCCCTACGGAAACGCCCAAACATCGACCCACACACTGAGCAGACCACTCCATCAGAGCCCTCTCCTGCCACGAAATAGATGGGTTATGGGTACTCAACCAGGGCATGCCCAGCACCACCGGATACGCAGGCGAGTCAATCAGAAATAGCTGAATCATCTCCTGATGACCCCCTGCGCACACATCCTAAGTGGCGCAGTGACTTCCCTGATCAAGCCCGCACCCAACGGACGGCTATCTAGGGCATGAACGGGAAAGGGACATCAACAGGAAGAAGGGGAATCCCTAAGGCTAAACAAAACTTCTTATCAATAAAATTCCCAGCCGCGCCTGAATCTACCAGCGCCTTATGCTGGGAATGAGGTGCTACCTGTGGAAAACTCACAGGTATACAGAAATGTGCAACAGAGAGCTCTGGGTGAGTGGGGCGCCTACTCACCTGGAAGGAATCCCCAGTGCGGGACCTGTCGTCCTCTCCCCTAGGAGGCCATCCCCAGCACCTAGCCGCGGTGTGTCCTCCCCGACCACAGTTGGTGCAGGGGATGGACCCCCTAGTAAGCCGACCCCTCCTCTCTCTAGCGCCAGCGCCCCCGAGCTCCATGGGGCACGGCTCGGAGGCGCTGGAGGGTGAAATGGACGGACCCCCTCGGGACGTCCGCGGGTAGCTAGCAGGTTATCCAGCCTGATGGACATGTCGACCAACTGGTCGAACGTGAGGCTGGTGTCCCTACAGGCCAGCTCCCGACAGACGTCCTCTCGTAGACTACATCTGTAGTGATCGACGAGAGCCCGATCATTCCACCCTGCATCTGCCGCTAGAGTACGGAATTCGAGGGCGAACTCCTGGGCACTCCTCCTCCCCTGCCGGAGGAAGACCAGACGCTCCCCCGCCGCTTTCCCCTCCGGGGGATGGTCAAACACCGCCCTGAAGCGGCGGGAGAACTCGTCGTATGTTATGGTGTCCGCGTCGATCCTCCTCCACTCCGCGTTGGCCCATTCCAACGCCTTCCCGGAAAGGCAGGAGATCAGGGCGGACACGCTCTCATGTCCCGAGGGCGCCGGGTGCACGGTGGCCAGGTACAGCTCCACCTGGAGAAGGAAACCCTGACACCCGGCCGCGGTCCCATCGTAGGCCCTCGGGAGCGAGAGTCGGACTCCTCGGTGTTCCGGTGCGGGAATGGGCTGACTGGCCGATGGTGCTGGCAGGGAGGATGGCGGTGGAGGCGTCCCCCAGCCTCGGATGGTGGTGATCGCCTCCTGCAGTGCGGTCCCCATCTGCAGGATCTGGTCACCTTGTTCCCGGACCTTGTCCTCCAGCGTCGCCTGGGCTGCTGCGGCTCCTGCTGATTCCATTCTTTAAAGTGTGTTATTCTGTCACGCGTGCTGTAGGTGGGTGTAGTGGTGGAATCAAACGCAGGACACCGAAGTATAGTCCAACAGACTTTAGTAAATCTCCAACAAGGAAATACGACAACACTTGCCCGAAGGCGAAATTACGCACGAAGGCGAACAAAACAAAAGCGCACTAAACAGGTGCGTAAACACTCCAACGCAGTGGAGGGAAGCTCAACCGAGCGAAATAGCGAAATAAGCCCTACACACGACAGACCAAAATCAATAACACACAACACTAGACAAACACAACGAGAAACTTATAGGACACTAATTACGCTAAACGAGAACAGGTGTCACAACAAACAGACAAAAGCAAACGAACATGAAACATACAACGGTGGCAGCTAGTATTCCGGAGACAACGAACGCCGAAGCCTGCCCGAACAAGGAAGAGAGGCAGCCTCGGCCGAAACCGTGACACACAGGTAGCTTTCTATCCAGCGTCTCTTTGTTATTTATGAGTGAACTGAGGCCTCTCTTGCAGCTATATGACTGTGGCCTCTCTTGTGCTCTTCCCACCTCTCCATTGACAATTAAACATGTTGTATTCAATCAAGCCCTGGGCCATCCTATTCTCTCTCTCTCTCTCTCTCTCTCTCTCTCTCTCTCTCTCTCTCTCTCTCTCTCTCTCTCTCTCTCTCTCTCTCTCTCTCTCTCTCTCTCTCTCTCTCTCTCCACACTGAGATGTTGCAGGCGCAGTCAGAGGTAGATGAAATTCACTAGCGAGAACAGCGTGTGTCCCTCTGTGTTAGTGCGGGCCGACAAGCACACAATTCAAGTTAATATGTGTAATATCCTCCTTGCCGGAGTTACGTTGGTGAGAATGAGGTCTGATACTGATTTATTCTTATGATTAAACCCAGCAGGGGTGGGATGGGTAAATTGGGTAGACGGGGGTTCTCGAAAGGCCACTGTAATACACCCGTTGGCATATTACAATTAGCAGGCGTTGATTGTGACTACATGGAATTCAAAACTGATTCAAAGTGTCAATTTTATTTAAGGTTAATCAAGGGGGAGGTTAGATTCGATTATGATTTATGTTATTTTCTTGTGATTATGCGCTGGATTAATTAAAATGCATTCTAAGTGGGTAGATGCTCGCAAAAGTTGTCAGAATTGAACTATCATCTCCATGGGGGAGCTACAGTAGTTAGATATAGTATCAAATCAACATTTTAATTAATCAGATCACTTCCACTGTACTATACTTCTGAAGCAGTAGATTGTTTTTGTCTTACATTACTGGTGAAAAGGAGGGGGAAGTTACACATTTTGAGAGTTACATACTGCATCACCTCTGTTCTAAAATTGGAGGTGTGAGTTTGAGTCTGTGTTGCTTGATACTCTCTTCATTAAGTTGTTCATTCCAGTGTAATTGCACTGTAATTACTATTGTGTAAGTGAAATTAGTTGGCCTGCATGTCATGAATTAAACCTGATTGTGTCACCAATGTACTCTAATTGAAATGGTTAGCTACCAACTAATTATTGAATTGTAATGCTGTAAAAATGATTCATTTAAATGTTCAATTAGTTACCAATATATATACACACTCAGTGTACCAAACATTAAGAACACCTTCATAATATTGAGTTGCCCTCAGAACAGCCTCAATTTGTCGCGGCATGAACTCTACAAGGTGTCGAAAGCGTTCCACAGGGATACTGGCCCATGTTGACTCCAATGATTCCCACTGTTGTGTCAAGTTGGCTGGATATCCTATGGGTGGTGGACCATTCTTGATACACACAGGAAACTGTTGAGCGTGAAAAACCCAGCAGCGTTGAGGTTCTTGACACACTCAAACTGGTGCGCCTTACACCTACTACCATACCCCATTCAAAGGCACTTAAATATTTTGTCTTGCCCATTCACCCTCTGAATGGCATACATACACAATCCATGTCTCAATTCTCTCAATGCTTAAAAATGCTTCTTTAACCTGTCTCCTCCCCTTCATCTACACTGATTGAAGTGGATTTAACAAGTAACATCAACAAGGGATCATAGCTAGTCATGGAAAGAGCAGATGATCCTAATGTTTTGTACAGTCAGTGTATATTAGTCTGTAATTAATTGCACCTTAAAAATGTATGTATTTGTTCCAATGACATGAAACAGTATATATGCAACTTAATGTCAAATGTAACCCGCTGACATTCTTTTTCTTTTAGGACCTGCATGTGATCAGTACGGATGAGAACCGGGTGGTTGCGGCGGTGCAGGAGTGGAACCAGAACGACACCTACAACCTGTACGTGTCAGAGACTGGAGGGGTCTTCTACACCCTGGCCCTGGAGAACGTAGTCAGCAGCATGGGGCACGAGGGCAACGTCATGATAGACCTGTATGAGGTAAATATACAGCGCCATGATTGACCTGTATAAGGTAAATATACAGCGCCATGATTGACCTGTATGAGGTAAATATACAACGTCATGATAGACCTTTATGAGGTAAATATGCAACATCATGATAGACCTTTATGAGGTAAATATACAACGTCATGATAGACCTGTATGAGGTAAATATACAGCGCCATGATTGACCTCCTGTACATGTACAAAGTCAATATACTGGAGATAAGGTAGATCTACCTGTTTGTGTGCCTGAGGCTGGTCTAGTGGGTAACACTGCTACCTGCAGCACATATGTCATCCTGGCTCCACTGCTTCTCTGAATATTCCTCCCTATCTGTCTCTCTGCTCATCTCTACCTATCTCTGTGTCAATAAAATAAAAATACTGTAAATTATATATATATTTTATATACAGTGAGGGAAAAAAGTATTTGATCCCCTGCTGATTTTGTATGTTTGCCCACTGACAAAGAAATGATCAGTCTATAGTTTTAATGGTAGGTTTATTTTAACAGTGAGAGACAGAATAACAACAAAAAAATCCAGGAAAATGCATTTTAAAAATGTTATAAATTGATTTGCATTTTAATGAGGGAAATAAGTATTTGACCCCCTCTCAATCAGAAAGATTTCTGGCTCCCAGGTGTCTTTTATACAGGTAACGAGCTGAGATTAGGAGCACACTCTTAAAGGGAGTGCTCCTAATCTCAGCTTGTTACCTGTATAAAAGACACCTGTCCACAGAAGCAATCAATCAATCAGATTCCAAACTCTCCCAAAGAGCTCTCCAAGGATGTCAGGGACAAGATTGTAGACCTACACACGGCTGGAATGGGTTACAAGACCATCGCCAAACAGCTTGGTGAGAAGGTGACAACAGTTGGTGCGATTATTCGCAAATGGAAGAAACCCAAAATAACTGTCAATCTCCCTCGGCCTGGGGCTCCATGCAAGATCTCACCTCGTGGAGTTGCAATGATCATGAGAACAGTGAGGAATCAGCCCAGAACTACACGGGAGGATCTTGTCAATGATCTCAAGGCAGCTGGGACCATCGTCACCAAGAAAACAATTGGAAACACACTATGCCGTGAAGGACTGAAATCCTGCAGCGCCCGCAAGGTCCCCCTGCTCAAGAAAGCACATATACAGGCCCGTCTGAAGTTTGCCAATGAACATCTGAATGATTCAGAGGAGAACTGGGTGAAAGTGTTGTGGTCAGATGAGACCAAAATCGAGCTTTTGGCATCAACTCAACTCGCCGTGTTTGGAGGAGGAGGAATGCTGCCTATGACGCCAAGAACACCATCCCCACCGTCAAACATGGAGGTGGAAACATTATGCTTTGGGGGTGTTTTTCTGCTAAAGGGACAGGACAACTTCCGCATCAAAGGGACGATGGACGGGGCCATGTACCGTCAAATCTTGGGTGAGAACCTCATTCCCTCAGCCAGGGCATTGAAAATGGGTCGTGGATGGGTATTCCAGCATGACAATGACCCAAAACACACGGCCAAGGCAACAAAGGAGTGGCTCAAGAAGAAGCACATTAAGGTCCTGGAGTGGCCTAGCCAGTCTCCAGACCTTAAACCCATAGAAAATCTGTGGTGGGAGCTGATGGTTCGAGTTGCCAAACGTAGGCTCGAAACCTTAATGACTTGGAGAAGATCTGCAAAGAGGAGTGGGACAAAATCCCTCCTGAGATGTGTGCAAACCTGGTGGCCAATTACAAGAAATGTCTGACCTCTGTGATTGCCAACAAGGGTTTTGCCACCAAGTACTATGTTTTGCAGAGGGGTCAAATACTTATTTCTCTCATTAAAATGCAAATCAATTTATAACATTTTTGACATCTGTTTTTCTGGATTTTTTTGTTGTTATTCTGTCTCTCACTGTTCAAATAAACCTACCATTAAAACTATAGACTGATCATGTCTTTGTCAGTGGGCAAACGCACAAAATCAGCAGGGGATCAAATACTTTTTTCCCTCACTGTATATATATATATGTATATATATATATATATATAGATAGATAGATAGATAGATAGATAGATAGATAGATAGATAGATAGATAGATATATGTGTATATGTTTGTATACAGTGAATATACTGTTAACAAGGCAGGAGTGTGGTGAAGGAGCATGCTTAATGTCATGATTGATCTGTGTGAGGTAAATACACTAGCGATAAGGTACAGTGGGGATAAAAGTATTTAGTCAGCCACCAATTGTGCAAGTTCTCCCACTTAAAAAGATGAGAGAGGCCTGTAATTTTCATCATAGGTACATGTCAACTATGACAGACAAATTGAGAAAAAAAATCCAGAAAATCACACTGTAGGATTTTTTATGAATTTATTTGCAAATTATGGTGGAAAATAAGTATTTGGTCACCTACAAACAAGCAAGATTTCTGGCTCTCACAGACCTGTAACTTCTTCTTTAAGAGGCTCCTCTGTCCTCCACTCATTACCTGTATTAATGGCACCTGTTTGAACTTGTTATCAGTATAAAAGACACCTGTCCACAACCTCAAACAGTCACACTCCAAACTCCACTATGGCCAAGACCAAAGAGCTGTCAAAGGACACCAGAAACAAAATTGTAGACCTGCACCAGGCTGGGAAGACTGAATCTGCAATAGGTAAGCAGCTTGGTTTGAAGAAATCAACTGTGGGAGCAATTATTAGGAAATGGAAGACATACAAGACCACTGATAATCTCTCTCGATCTGGGGCTCCACGCAAGATCTCACCCCGTGGGGTCAAAATGATCACAAGAACGGTGAGCAAAAATCCCAGAACCACACAGGGGGACCTAGTGAATGACCTGCATAGAGCTGGGACCAAAGTAACAAAGCCTACCATCAGTAACACACTACGCCGCCAGGGACTCAAATCCTGCAGTGCCAGACGTGTCCCCCTGCTTAAGCCAGTACATGTCCAGGCCCGTCTGAAGTTTGCTAGAGTGCATTTGGATGATCCAGAAGAGGATTGGGAGAATGTCATATGGTCAGATAAAACCAAAATAGAACTTTTTGGTAAAAACTCAACTCGTCGTGTTTGGAGGACAAAGAATGCTGAGTTGCATCCAAAGAACACCATACCTACTGTGAAGCATGGGGGTGGAAACATCATGCTTTGGGGCTGTTTTTCTGCAAAGGGACCAGGACGACTGATCCGTGTAAAGGAAAGAATGAATGGGGCCATGTATCGTGAGATTTTGAGTGAAAACCTCCTTCCATCAGCAAGGGCATTGAAGATGAAACGTGGCTGGGTCTTTCAGCATGACAATGATCCCAAACACACCGCCCGGGCAACGAAGGAGCGGCTTCGTAAGAAGCATTTCAAGGTCCTGGAGTGGCCTAGCCAGTCTCCAGATCTCAACCCCATAGAAAATCTTTGGAGGGAGTTGAAAGTCTGTGTTGCCCAGCGACAGCCCCAAAACATTACATTTTACATTTACGTCATTTAGCAGACGCTCTTATCCAGAGCGACTTACAGTTAGTGAATACATATTTTTTTTATACTGGCCCCCCGTGGGAATCGAACCCACAACCCTGGCGTTGCAAACGCCATGCTCTATCAACTGAGCTACATCCCTGCCGGCCATTCCCTCCCCTACCCTGGACGATGCTGGGCCAATTGTGCGCCGCCCATGAGTCTCCCGGTCGCGGCCGGCGGCGACAGAGCCTGGATTCGAACCAGGATCTCTAGTGGCACAGTTAGCACTGCGATGCAGTGCCTTAGACCACTGCGCCACTTAGACCACTGCGCCACTCAGGAGTACAACATCACTGCTCTAGAGGAGATCTGCATGGAGGAATGGGCCAAAATACCAGCAACAGTGTGTGAAAACCTTGTGAAGACTTACAGAAAACGTTTGACCTGTGTCATTGCCAACAAAGGTTATATAACAAAGTATTGAGAAACTTTTGTTATTGACCAAATACTTATTTTCCACCATAATTTGCAAATAAATTGTCTGTCATAGTTGACGTGTACCTATGATGAAAATTACAGGCCTCTCTCATCTTTTGAAGTGGGAGAACTTGCACAATTGGTGGCTGACTAAATACTTTTTTCCCCCACTGTAAATACACGTACAGGTTCACAATGCATTTACATTTACATTTAAGCCATTTAGCAGACGCTCTTATCCAGAGCGACTTACAGGAGCAATGCATAAGGGTGGTATGTAATGTTAGAAACAGAGGTAGTTTGCACGAGAGTGTAACCTTGAGATACCAATTGCCTTCATCTTTCCTGAGACCAGAAGTGAATTGTTGCCTCTGGAGCTATGCTGTGGAACACATATACCACATACTCTAGTGGTATATAGGCCTAGGTCTATAGTTGGCTTTGAAGTGTGGCGTCCCTGTGGGGGCATAATATCGAATGCAGACAGAGTTGGAAGAAGTACAAACTATACAGTTTCAAAGTGTTCAACCGCCAAGCACTTTGAGATATTGAATGACTCCCAATGACACAGTTGACAGATGGAATGAATATATCACTAATAATAACCATCAAACACAGCCTCGTTTCAACACAATCTTCCCAAATAGACCTGTTCTTTCTCTATATTACCTTCTCCAGTAATATTAGGTTATATAGACTAGCGATCAATGTGGGGGAGTTTGACGACCAGGAGGTGTAGAGTATAAAGTAATCTCCTGTCACTTTTGGAAGTAAACCGAATTGCTGTTCCATTTTCAAAGGCGCTTTGGAATGAACACAGAAGCAGTTTCAAACTGCTGACGTGCACATTATTTCCTTTGATGAATAACTGCAGATATTAGCTTACATACCTGATACAAATGTGGGGCCCGCTGAATACCAGATTGCCAGGGAAGAAAATATCAATGGAATGGGTATCAGCTCCATGGAAAATCAAATAATTAGACTGTTGATGATATACCAGCCGTGTCTAAACCCCTCATTTGGCCTTGTGATCGGCGATATAATCAAATTCAGTCCCTTGATTGGGGTCGGGGACCCGAAACATAGCATATGCTAAAATCTGAGCTCCAGGCGAGATTGAAGTATCTGTCAATTATTGACGAGAAGGGAGTGCTTGGCTGATGCATGTGAGGACTTCAACTCAATTTCATATTCAGAGTTATTTCCCAAGCCCCCAAGTCAGATTAACTTAGGACATGTATCTTACTACATACAGAGTGTCTCTAGAGTATAGACGATAAATTGCATCTTATTTATTTTGTAATATATGGCTTTTAGCGAGATGTTCTCACGCTTTTATGGTAATAGGATGTTTCTGTGTATCGCCAGAGGGGATCTACTGTAATGTGCATCATAATATATTGTGCTCTGCTTAATGCAGCAGATATGATTATGATACAGATGTCTCTTTTTTTGCTGAGAATTTTCCCGCACCGCAGAAAATGCAGATGAGCTTCATGATTTCCTTAAATTCACTGAAAACCCGCACTAACACACGGTTATGTAGCCTACTTTTTGCCAGCTAATAGCCTAACCACCGATCAAGGTACATTATGGACTAAACATTCAAATCCTGTTGCTGCAGGATTATTTTGCTGTGACAATATAGGTCTAATTAAGATGCTACATCTGTATCGCAATCATATCTCCTGCATTAAGCATAGCACAATATATTATGATGCACATCACAGTAGATCCCCTCTGGCGATACACACAAACATCCTATAACCATAAAAGCGTGATAACATCTAGCTAAACACAATATAATATATGTTTGTATTACAAGATAAGTAAGACTTGATTTATTGTCTAGACTCTATGAAAATGCGTAATATTAGTCAGGTATTTTTATCCCTCATCCATTATCTTGATGAGACAGCCTGGTCTCGTATTTTGTTCATTACATACTTACACTTTGGACTTTTTATGTTAATAAAAGACAAAAAATAACATAAGACCACTTTTAGTTGAGAACAGTGTGTCTGACCATTTCCCTATAAATAGGTCTAGAACCTTCCTTGAAGTAACCACTAATTATTAGACAAGCTACAATTTGGTGCTGTTAGCAGGGTATAATAGAAGTATTACATCTTCCAAACATGTTTTCCCTAATCTCTATCTCCTAGGTGGCGGGTATAAAAGGGATGTTCCTCGCCAACAAGAAGATGGACAACGTGGTGAAGACCTATATCACCTACAACAGAGGGAGAGACTGGAGGCTACTGCAGGCTCCCATTGCTGACCTGAGGGGCAACAGCATCCACTGTGAACTAGTGAGGACACACACATGCATGCACACACACACACAAAAAAACACACACACACGGATACACACACACCACACAAACAGATGCACGCATGTACCAAACACGCATGGATACACACATGGATATACACACACGTCATAACACTGTTGGACTTGTCAATGGGGCCTTGTCAGAAGTTGACTGATCTGGGCCGTTGCCACGGTGCTGAGGTGGTGAAGGAAGGGGGATAGAGCTCTGAAAGAGCACTGCTCGTCAAATCTGAGCGCTCCTGAGGTTGGGCAGCCGAGGAAGCTAGCGGAGCTGAAAGGTCAGCCATTTTGATTTTGATCCAGTCCAATAAACTGATCTCACGTTTAGAGAGAGACGTGTCAGAAAGAGAGAGATAAAGAGAGAGAGATAAAGAGAGAGATAAAGAGAGAGATAAAGAGAGAGATAAATAGATAGATAAAGAGAGAGATAAAGAGAGAGATAAAGAGAGAGATAAACTATGCCTTTCTTTTCTTTGTTTCTCCACAAACTTGGGTGTTGATTGTTCATGCTAGCTAGTAGCTACTTTCAATGGCCAAAGTTGAGATTTTTGCTATATTGTTTATTCAGTGTCTTTCTTATTTATTTTTTACCTCTTTCTCTTCCCAATGTCGTGATATCCAATTGGTAGTTACAGTCTTGTCCCATCGCTGCAACTCCCGTACGGACTCGGGAGAGGCGAAGGTCGAGGGCCTTGCATCCTTCGAAACACGACCCTGCCAAGCTGCACTGCTTCTTGACACACTGCTCGCTCAACCTGGAAGCCAGCCGCACCAATGTTGTCGGAGGAAACACCGTCCAACTGGCGACTGTGTCAGCGTGCATGCGCCCGGCCCGCCACAGGAGTCACTAGAGTGCGATACGACAAGGACATCCCGGCCGGCCAAACCCTCCCCTAACCTGGACGACGCTGGGCCAATTGTGCGCCGCCTCATGGGTCTCCCGGTTGTGGCCGGCTGCGACACAGCCCGGGATCGAACCCGGATCCGTAGTGATGCCTATAGCACTGCGATGCAGTGCCTTAGACCGCTGTGCCACTTGGTAGGCCGGTGTATTTCTAATAGTTAAGCGTACTGGCCGTCTAAAAGGCTCAAAGTAACACGTATTTGCTCTAATGGTCAGCTTTATTACAGTGTATATTATAGATACAGGTCCCAATCAGCCAAGGGGTAGAGCATAACCCCTTTTCAGCTCCCTTAATACACCCTCAAAGAATGACCCTTTGATAAAGTAATTAGTGATTCGAGAGCGCACCTCGCCTTCGCCCAGTATTATGCAGTCATTTGTCAGAAAATGTCAGCCTTTTAATAAACCTCAAAACACAACACACAACACACAACACACACGCTCGCACCACTGGCATTTGCAGTGTCCTAATGAGAATTGTGTAGCTAAAGGTTATTCCAATCAAAATGAATGGTGGAAGGAGCCAATGGGGAGTAGTGTTTGTGTGAGGATTTATGATAGGGTGGGGTTGTGTGTGTGTGCACATGCGTGCGTATGTTCGTGTGTGTGTGCGTGCATTCATGCTTGCGTCAATAAATCCCACCTCCATGGCCATTTGCTTGGGGGTCTTCTCTAATGAGTGTTTGTGTTGACATACAGATAAGTCTATTCTGTTGACAGATCTTCCCCCTCCTTTGTTAATGAGTCTGGCTAACTGTTCTGTTTGTCTTTCCTCCCCAGCCATACTGTTCCCTACACCTCCACCTACATGTGTCGGCCAACCCCTACACATCAGGGAATATCGAGAGTAAGGACTCTGCACCGGGGATCATTGTGGCCTCAGGTAGGTGAACATGGGATTTTATTTAAAGTGACAGTGTGGATTTGTAAAGTTACGTTTATTGCGAAATGTGAAGCTCAGATACTTGAGGGGTTTCTTTGACTTAATGAGTTGAATTTAGATAACTTACTTACTTTATCATTCCGGGAAGATCAAATAGGCCTGTATTAAAGTTTTCAAACACTGCCAGTTATACAATTTAGGGGTTTCATTAATGTTGGAAATATATTTGGATTTAAATTATGTACTCAGCCCAAAGCATTTCCTGAAAAGTTTTTGATCCAGCATACTTTAGGACGGCCATGCATAATATTTGTTGTTGGCCCATACTGACGTCCCAGCGCTGTCACCACTGTGCGTCCTATACAGATGGATTTACTAGCTAAGTGCTACACTTGGGAATTGTAGAGTGGGACAGCATCTTCAGAGTGCCTTCTGTTCCTCTTAAGTGCCTTTTCTTATTCTCCTACAGTCACTGCCTGACTAGCGCCCTTCTTTTGTATTTTATATTGTGCTGTATGTAACTGTTGACTCTTCATGACACACTGCTTATCACTGGCTTTACATGGCTCTTTCAGTCAGATATGACATTCTCCCATTTGCACATGAACAGAGACAAAATATATGGTTTCGCAATGTTAAAATAACACCTTTGCCACCTAACTGAACATGTTTCTATAAAGGGACATTTTGTTATATCGTTTATTTTTATTTTTTACAAACACCCAGCCCTACCATCCACAGTCAGTTTTTCTCTCCCACGGGAACCCAGGTGGCAGCATGTCTGTGTCAACTCAAATGTGTGGCCAAACACAGGAAACCACATTCCGGAAACCCACAATGGTGCACAAAACTATACCATCACGGTTTAGCCCTTTATGGCTGGCTACCGGGCATCCGGGCACAGGAGGGCATGTCTGCTCGATGCACTCATCATCTCCCCACCATTACTTGAGTAAAACAAACACCACAGGAGGATCAGAGACTATGTTGTGTCCCAAATATCACCCTATTCCCAATATAGTGCACTACTTTTGACCAGAGGCTATGCACTAAATAGGGAATAGGGTGCCATTTTGGACGCAGTCTGTCACTATCAGCATCAGTCTCAGAATGGCTTCCCATTTTAGCTGTAGGGCTTTTAATTCCTGCTGGGCTAGACTAGTCTATGACATATCTCCACACACCGTAGGAGTCAGGAGTGGGACTAGTCTACTACTGTACAGTGCCATGTGGTCTCTGGAGAACTGAAGGGCTAGGACTTCATAGGGAAGTATGACTGGCATAGTATGACAAAAGGTATATCGTCTATCGCTAGTACAAGTAGTATTGTTATTACAGAATATCTCTGTATCCATTATATATAATATTATATATATAATGTAACTGACTGTGTTTAGCTGAGTCATGGCTCTGGAACAACAGCTGTGGGACCAGTCATTTACATATAAACACACCACACATAGTATTTGCACATCTCTGTATCCATACTGTAACCTACAGTGTTTTGCTGGGTCATATATCTCTAAAGCAAAAAAAAAAAACGCTGTAGGGAAAGTGAGCAGAGCTCTGTTGCACCTCAACACTGGATAAAAGCCCTTAATCCTAGTGTACAAATCAAATCAAATTAAATCAAATCACATTTCATTTGTCAAATGCGCCGAATACAACGGGTGTAGACTTTACCGTTAAATGTTTGCTTACGAGCCCTTCCCAACGATGCAGAGTTAAAAAAATTATAATAAAAAGAAAAATAGTAACACAAGGAATAAAATACACAAGAATGGAGCTATATACAGGGAGTACCAGTACCAGATCAATGTGCAGAGGTACAAGGTATTTGAGGTAGATATGTACATGTAGGCATGGTAAAGTGACTAGGCATCAGGATAGATAATGATAAGGTATTTGAGGTAGATAGGTACATGAAGGCAGGGTAAAGTGACTAGGCATCAGGATAGATAATGATAAGGTATTTGAGGTAGATAGGTACATGAAGGCAGGGTAAAGTGACTAGGCATCAGGATAGATAATAATAAGATATTTGAGGTAGATATGTACATGAAGGCAGGGTAAAGTGACTAGGCATCAGGATAGAGAATGATAAGTCAAACAAAGAACAGTAGCAGAGGCATACAGAATGCAGCGTGGAGAGAGATGATTTGGAGGGTGGGATTGATGGAGAGGGGGAGGAAGGGAGGCTCTGGGGGTTACACCCTGGAACAGTGTTAATAAGGAGGGAGGAGAGAGAGAGAGAGAGAGAGAGAGAGAGAGAGAGAGAGAGAGAGAGAGAGAGAGAGAGAGAGAGAGAGAGAGAGAGAGAGAGAGAGAGAGAGAGAGAGAGAGAGAGAGAGAGAGAGAGAGAGAGAGAGAGAGAGAGAGAGAGAGAGAGAGAGAGAGAGAGAGAGAGAGAGAGAGAGAGAGAGAACTCTGAGGGTTATACCCTGGAACACTTCTCCTCTAGCCTCCTGTTGAACCACCTGACTCTAATTAGCCACTAAATGGGGGTAATTATAGTAGAAGACTCAACAGCCACAGTCTGATAGCGGAGGTCTTTATATGATAGAGGAGACTGGATGGTTAATACAGCACAGTAAGTGGACTATATTACTGTGATGAGTTCGGAAACCTTTTTTAGTTATCAATGTATGAAAGGACACGACTGACTTTGACTCTAGTATACAATCTGTGCGTCCTTCAGGAAGAAATGTCATTAATCACTTCTGTAATGTAAGACACTTCCTGTATGACTTTCAATGTTTTATTAAGGTAATGTACAGTACATCAGGCAGCTGTGGAATTTTGGATTTTATTTAAATCAGCCCCACACCCTCAAGGATATCAGTAGTTTAGCACTTGGCTAAAGTCATACGGGACTCTCTCATGCCGATCACTTCACCCAACCTCCCCCCACCCCTCTCCTCAGGCTCCATCGGAGCGGAGTTGACCACCAGCAACGTGAGCATGTTCATCACCTCGGATGCCGGCAACACCTGGAGACAGGTGAGGAGCAGGAAGAGCAAAGTTTGTGTGTGTGTGAGAGAGAGAGATCCTCACCATCTCAACAACTACATCATCATCCTCTCAGGATGGTGTTTAATCCAACACCACTCCGCCCGCCGCTGTGATTTAGTGCAGATAATCAAATGAGATTTCGAGACTAATTTTATTCGGTAGCCCCCCTGCCTTTGCCCATACAACGATGCCTGTGGGTGGGTGTCTTTGTCACCTCTCCTCTACCTCCCTTATTTGACGGCCGCAATTTCAATTTATGGGGCCTCGTGTCTAATTAAAGGACACAGATGAAAAATAATTAAAAGAGAATTGACGCGGCAACGTCAGACCACATTGGAGTGTGATGTGTTTTGGTTTTGAGGAAGAGAGAGGGAGGGAGAGAGAGAGGGAGGGGGAGGGGTTTCTGATGTATTATCATCTTGCTGATTTGAGCCATAACTAATTTCAGGTGTGTGTGTAAGGGGTGTGTGTGCATATGTGTGTGTACTTTCGTTCATTAGGTTGCTCTTTCATCAACATTAAAGTCTTGGTCTTGGTAATCTATAACGCTAGTCATTTGATGAGTTTATACTTTATACCTTTTGTCTTTCAGATCTTTGATGAGGAGTACAGTGTTCTCTACCTGGACCAAGGAGGGGCTCTGGTGGCTATAAGACACACTCCACTCCCCATCCGACACCTATGGTGAATCTCTATTAGAGAAATATCATTTGTCATGGTTTGCATCGACTCTCTCTCTCTCTTTAATTTCTCTCTCCCTCTCTTCTTCTCTCTCTCTCTCTCTCTCTCTCTCTCTCTCTCTCTCTCTCTCTCTCTCTCTCTCTCTCTCTCTCTCTCTCTCTCTCAGGAAGACTCAATCCTCACGTTCCCACAACCCTGATAGCGTAATGAGTATGTCTAAGAACATAGGAAGTTATTAGTGTAATTCCGAACCAGTAGGCCGTGAGATATTCTCCTCCTTTGACGATTGCCATTCAATTTCACCTTTCCCTGTTCGTTACTTGATGTAAGCCTTGCCTTTCAGTGCCTTTGGAATGCAGTGCTCATATCCTGTGTCATGGTGGAATAATTTAAATATAGTTTTTATTAGTTTGATAAGACACTGGAGAAGATGTGTGTTTTCTCCCATAGAGATGTATAAAATACTGTAATATTATACACAATAATATGTTCTAATTCTGTCAGTTATGGCGTGTGCCAGCAGCATACCACTGCTGGCTTGGCTCTGAAGCTAAGCCGGGTTGGTCCTGGTCAGTCCCTGGATGGGAGACCAGATGCTGCTGGAATTGGTGTTGGAGGGCCAGTAGGCGGCAGTCTTTCCTCTGGTATAAAAAAATATCCCAATGCCCCAGGGCAGTGATTGGGGACATTGCCCTTTGTAAGGTGCTGTCTTTTGGATGGGACATTGAACAGGTGTCCTGACTCTCTGTGGTCACTAAAGATCCCATGGCACTTATTGTAAGAGTAGAGGTGTTAACCCCGGTGTCCTGGCTAAATTCCCAATCTGACCCTCATACCATCATGGCCACCTAATCATCCCCAGCTTCCAATTGGATCGTTCATCTCCTCTCCTGTAACTATTCCCCAGGCCTTTTACTGTAAATGAGAATATGTTCTCAGTCAACTTGCCTGGTAAAATAAGGGATAAATAAAATGTTCTTATTCTATTGCTAATGTCTCTCCCATAGAAAATACTATAATGCTGTTAAATACACTAATGGAGTTCTAATTCTATTTCTATGGTTCCTCCCACAGGATGAGTTTCGACGAGGGGAGACAGTGGAATAAATACAGTTTCACCATGTCGCCCCTGTTTGTGGACGGGTTACTAGGGGAGCCGGGGGAGGAGACTCTCATTATGACGTAAGTCAACTTTATTTGCCCAATTTTGAATGAGAGGGAGACAGATAAGGGGAAACTCAGAGCCAAAAGTGGTGGATGCAGGATTCAAACGTTGGCCCAAAAGTGTACTGTATGTGGTCCGTATAGCCGACAGTGCTACCACTACACCATACAGTAAAATGAAATCACGTCTGATTGCAGATATACAGTATGTTTGATATGTTAACACAATGAATTGAGATTGAATGAACCGTAACCGTGAAAGATGTGTTAACATTATGTGTGGGAGTTTGCTCAATCCAAACCCTGGTAGAAACGACAGCGCTGATTGCCCATTTTCCTAACATGAATTGAATAGATCCCTCTCAAGGTCTAGCTTCACATCAAAACCATCTGTCTCGGGATTATGATCACAGAGACATCAATGGTGTTGGGAGACCGGCGACAGCAGAACACTCCATTTGAAGAACATGAGGAACATCATCAAAAATAAAATAGTCGATGTCTAAAGGACCGAAGAGGAAAGTAGGGCTCTAAAAGTTCTTGCTGCATTATGTAGCAACATTAACTCAATCATTTTAAGAAACATGGCATATGAAGTTTTCTGTCTTTTCTATAACTTCTTTCATTCTAGAATGACCCACTTAGCTATACTACATGAGATGCTACTGCTCTTATTAGACTTTTTGGTGTAAAACCTTGAGGGCTGCGGCATAAGGTTTCCCATAGCCCTTACATCCGTGTTTTATAACACCTGTCATCACCATAACTGAGTGACGGACAGACAGTTGACTTTGTAGTCAGCACCGCAACAGAAGGGTAGGCCACAGCTGCTGAGACTGGGAGAGGGAAGGACAGAAGTAGGGAGAGAGAGAGTTAAGGGGAGAGACTGAGACAGATGAAGGGAAAGAGAGGGGGGGACTTAGACAGAGATACAGTGAGAGAGGAAGATGGAAGGAAAATATAGGAGAAATGACTTTCTCCCTGTAGGCCCAGAGTGCTATACACTACTATGAACCAGCTGAGACAGACAGGACTATGGGATATGATACTGTTAGGAGATTGTTGACAGCCTACTACAGCTTTTCACAGAAAAAAATCAATGTTGTACTCGTTTTCTCTGCATCTCTGTGTATGGACACCTCATTATTTATCATTAGTTCATTTCAGACCATTTTCTTATCAATTAATAATGATTTTACAGTTAGTGACAGTTATGGACCAGCGCCTCAGTCCGTTAATTGATGGATTGATTGTGATACATTTGTTGTTTGATTAGCAGAGATAGGAGGTAAATTCCAGAAACACTCCCACCCAATTTTCTCTGAGAAGTAATTATATCTGAGACGTGTGAATGTTCATTTGATGTGGTGTCATAACCTTAAATGTCTGTTGAAGTTTGTGTTGAATCTGAGGGAAAGTGATTGTAAAGTGATTAATTTAGATTCCATAGTATACATTCCATTAGTTGCCAAATGCCATTTCTCTAAAGCTTTTAGTAATAACTGTCATGTTCGTCCAAGTCAAAGAAAGAAAATATCTTGACTCCTCGGTCTGACAACTGAGGGACTTCCTAATATGGGTGCTGTACCTGACACTCCTTAGTTTGTCTAGTGTTTTTCTCTCTGCCACCTTCTGTCACCCTAATCATTATAACGAGACTTCTGTGTTTCAGTGTAGTGTACCTATCGGTGTTCACAGCTGATGTGGCTTTGCTATCTGACAACCAGATACCAGTGTACCTTTTCTGCTGCAGCTGTACGGTTCTTTGCTGTTTGCAGGATCTTTGGCCACGTCAGTCACCGGTCAGAGTGGCAGCTGGTCAAGATTGACTTCAGGTCCATCTTCAACCGGAGATGTACAGAGGGGGACTACCAGACATGGCACCTACACAACCAGGTAATGGCACCTACATAACTCTGTCTGCAGAAGAACTGGCTTCAGAGGCCTACCTCAGCCTTGTCATTACAGCTTTGGACAGCTCCCAACATGTAGCACACTAGCAACCCCACTCTCAGTGCTTTATGACCAAAGCACTTCCATTGCAAGAAGTTGTGAGCACTTGATATCTTGCACTTACCTCTATTTTGAAGTGTCACCCAAACTTTTAAGATGGGGATAAAACTTGTAACTCACTCAGACTTCTTCAAAAGGTGTCTAACGTTAGGAAAATGTTATTAAGTTAAAGCTGCAATATGTAACTTTTTGGGCGACCTGACCAAATTCACATAGAAATGTGAGTTATAGATCTGTCATTCTCATTGAAAGCAAGTCTAAGAAGCGGTTCTATGTGCGCTATTTCTATGCTTCCCGTTCATAAGTTTTGTTTTTGCGTCTTACTTACGATTTTGTACACCAGCTGAAAATACAATATTTTTGGTTATGCAAAATATATTTCATAGGGGTTTAGATGGTACACTGATTCTCTACACTATACTTGTCACATAAACTAAAATTAGGCCAGCTATTAGAGATTTAGCAACCAGGAAACGGTGGAGTGATTTCTGCCTAATGCATCTTTAAACTGCTACATTTAAATTTTTGTCAAACTCTCTTATCCAGGTTAAGTGCCTTGCTCAAGGGCACATCGGCAGATTGTTCACCTAGTCGTCTCGGGGCTTCGAACCAGTGACCTTTCGGTTACTGCCTCAACGCTCTTAACCGCTAGGCTACATGCCACCCCTACTACTACAACGTGTGCTTTGGGACCATTCCCACAAACCCCCATCTCTTATAATTTACTTGATAGAGAGGTCTAGATAGACTGAGACCCTTGATCAAATGAAAGACTGTTTTGGCATGCAGTGTACTGCTTGATCACTCCCCTACATCCACGCTCTGCTACAATCCACGCTCTGCTCTGTGTTGAGCTGTGGAGTGTGCGCTGGACAGGTGCCGGACGTTCCTCTCCCTCAGGGCCGAAAGCACTTAGGCATACTGCCTCTAATTCTTGCTGATGGATGTGTGTCTCTACAATTCTCCTTAAAAAACACTGCATACATTTGAGGTAGAGCATTCGCTCAGGCTCAAATGTATGCAGTGTTTCATAAGGAGAGCCTAGACAGACCCAGAGTCAAACATAAGGATGAGACAGAGAGTGCTTCTTTATTCTGACCAAGCTACCATAATTGACTCAAACACCCACATGATTGGGCTGGCCCTAATGATCAAAACATATAGCCATGGAAGAGGTAAACAATTATAGAGGTAAACATTGGGCAGGAAGAATAGATTGGGAACTGGTCCAAAGGAAAGGCTGTGGTGTGTGTTTTTAAAGCAACAGTCTGTCATATCTGTCATATTGACCCTCAAATTGCCAGACAAAGTGGCAGGGTAAGGTGTTGAAATGGCAGATTGTGGCTTTAAGACCATTTGGATCCAATCAGGCCATTTGTGTTATCACGTTGAACACCAGGGATGTATAGAGCTCTTACTGCTGGTAAATGGAGATTTAAGATTGGAAGCATCTCACTACTGACACATATTGCACTGACTAAGAAAGTTTCCCTGGATTACTGTAGTCAAGCAAAGTAAAACCCCACATTCAGTGAGAGAGAATGGCAGAACCACTAACTCAAGCGAGCTGCAACAGCTTGTGTGTAGGATACATGAGAGAGAAGTGTTTTAAGTTTAGCATCGCTTACCGCTAGCACACAACATGCTCCTCAGTGGGCAGCGATGCAAAATAAGCCCATGTAAAGGAAAAAGCAACGGCATGCCTTTTCACACACAGTATGATACAGGCATGGTTCACCGCACTGCGGTACATTATTGATGACGATGGGGTGAAATATAACAAAAACAACCCTTTTTCTCAGTTTTTTTTGTTTCAATTCGTAAAATATATCCACAGGGCGAGCCGTGCATCATGGGAGTGAAAAGAATCTACAGGAAGTTGAAGCCCGTAGCCAGGTGCGTTATGGGTAAGACGTACTCGGTGACGATGACCTCGGCGCCCTGCGACTGCACAGAGGCCGACTTTGAGTGGTGAGTAGACAGATGGGTCCCCCTTCACATTAAGTACCCCTAAATGATGCATAAGTAGGTACAGTGTAAATACAATGTAAGTAAACTGGCACACAATAAACATAGTAAACATTACACAAGTTAACGGTTTACTTGAATGGAATAGTACTGAAATAGATCAAATAACTGGAACTGGCTGAGGGTACTTGAGGAGAGACTCCAACACACTACTCGAACATAAAAACACATCCAGCATTACAACTACTGCCTAAGCCGCCCTATCAATATACCACTGGCATATGGAGTGGAGGATGAAAAAAATAGGTCTGGAAGTGAAGTTTGAAAAGATAAGAGATCACCGTCATGGTGAAGCTCACTCCAGATTAGAATTGCAGAGGAGACTTAGCTGCTGGATTCTCTTGGAGGCTGCCCCGGCTAAATGGAATGCAGTCAACTGCACCACTCCAAGCTGTGTGTGTGTTGAAGAATGAAGGAAAAAGTACAGAGAGAGAGGAGGGTTGCCAGGATCCAAGTTCGCATGCTGATAGGGAGTGGGATAGGGAAGTGTGTGGGGGTGCGTGTGAATGTGTGTGTGTCTTTCTCCTTGAATGTCTGCCATTGCTCTCCCCTACAATGTCACCATATGTTTAAGAAACCAATTCTGTCACTGCTTTTGTGGCTTTCAGCTTTTGCCAGTGACTCTCTGTTCATCAACGACGCATTTCCAAAGCTTATTTGCTACAAACTTCACAATCCATTTCTTTGAATGATCTATCAGTATTATTAATGTTGCTTTTGTTAATTCCCAAATCCGTGGGCCACTTGAGTGAGGCGGGAAACTTGGAATGAGTTTTAGTAAGAGACAATTAATCATCGGGCTTAATAGCGTTCATTAACAATCACAACACTTCTGCATCTGTGTGCATGTCGGCCTAATTGGGCCAATTTGTTCCTATCATTTTGGGGACGCGCGTGCTGGCAACGTTGCCTTTTAATTGTAGGACAAACAACACAGAGAGCTGTGTTTAAAAAAAATATATATATGAATTTTTTGTAAAATCAGTTTGTTTGAGAAGTGTATTCAGGCCCCAGTGCAGAGTACCACCCCAAACCCTCAAAGACAATTCCTCTATATCACATTCATCAAATGTATCAAAACAAACGTTGTAGAATTTCACTCGACTGTGTTAATGCAATAATTGTAGCATAAACAACATTGGCTGGGTTTGAAAAACTAAAAAGGCAATATTATACATTTTATTGCCATTGGAATACTTCAATTATTTTGACTCCAGGGTCACCAGTATGAGTCAGTAATTGAATCACTTATAAAAGTTTACTTTGTAGCGTTTCACTCGACTGTTTATTTTGGTACGATCCAAACATTACAGTGACTATGGCTACGAGAGGCGAAGTGACGGCAAGTGCACCCCCGCCTTTTGGTTCCTCCCATCGTCCATGTCTAGAAGCTGTACCACAGGGACTACTTTCATCAACAGCACTGGGTAAGCAGATTATCCCCAGGACTCTCAGTAGCCTCTTACAGATTTTGGATCTTAATTTGATCAGCCTGTTGCAGAAGAACTTTCCTGCAATGCAGGCAATGTAACACTTGTAGAGTATTTGAGGTTTAAAAAGGCTTCTGAAGTTTGTAATTGTCCCTTGCAAAAAATGTATCAAGCCTTACAAAAATGTCCAGTAGCCTTTTCCTGCAGTCAATGACCAAAAGCTCAGTTTTCGGTCTCATGGGTGGAATGTTATTAATATTTTTCATAAAAACAACAACAATCTGGTGTTTCTATGTCGAACATTTTTGGTATATTTCAGTCTTCTGTGATGTATATGAAGAGTAATTTTGGGATGCAAACTCAAAATGGAATACATTTCAACTCTATATCTGACATGGTACAGGTGCCTTCCTTTTTTTAAGCACATAACCATGTGTGTGAGATGTGTGTGAGTATACTCTTGTTTCAAAATAGATTTGTTTAAGACTACCAAGATTGACTCTGTGTGACCCTGATTTATCCCACTGCAGTAAAAGGTTAATTAAAATCCACATAATAATTCACATTTCCTGTTGCTGCAGGATTATTTTCTGGCTCAAATTAAGTTCCTACATCTGTATGTACACTCATTCACTATTTAATTAAAACTGACTGCAAAGGTAGACTTGGAATAAGGATATTTCAAATGACAGGACATTATTGTAAGAGAGTATGTTCTCAATAGCCAAGCTGCTTAAGTAAAGGTAGTTATTTTCTATGCTCATATATCCATCAGCAAAGCTTCTAACCGCGGTTGTGACCTATGTACATTCAGCTACAGGAAGGTTGTGTCCAATAACTGCACAGCGGGAGTGATAGCAGAGTACATGGCCAGGAGGCAGCACTGTCCTACCCAGGCCCCCAAAGGCTTGCACCTCGTCACCAGTGAAGGAAAGCTGACAGCTACGCTGGGCACCAATGTCACCTTCCTGGTGTTTCTTGAAGAGGTGAGTGGTGTTTCCTTAGGAGAAATACAGTAACTGGCTCCCTGTTCATTCAGACCGGGCACTGACTTTAACTCAGTATTGTAAAATGTATGTCAACTCTCCACTTCTGTGATAACAACAAAATACTCTCTATTCTATTACTATGCCATTACATCTTCATATAAAGTGTTACCAAATAACATTATTTCAAACATACTTACAGTAGCTAGTGTAAGAATACAGTTTTATTTTTCTATCCTTGATGACTGTTACTTCCTGTATAGGGAGACGGAGCCAGGACGAGCATCATGGTGGACTTCGGGGACGGTCACGCTCTGACCTACTCCAACGTGAGCTCCATAGAGGATGGGATCAAGCACATCTACAAGGCTGTGGGGATCTTCCGTGTGACCGCTACAGGAGAGAACAGCCTGGGGTCGGAGAGCGTGGTGCTCTACCTCCATGTCACATGTGAGTCTGTCTCTCACTGTGACCAAATCATGGTCCTCAACCTCCATGCTTCATGTTTGGTCTTCAACCTTTAACATGTGAGTGTAGTTAAATACCTTACCTAACCTTACCTAACCTAACCTTAACTTACCTAACCTTACCTAACCTTACCTAACCTAACCTTACCTTACCTTACCTTACCTTACCTTACCTTACCTAACCTTACCTTACCTTACCTTACCTTACCTAACCTTACCTTACTTCAGTGTAGCCCGTAATCTACAGACATATGAGTGAGGTAGTTATACAATCAAATCAAATGTTATTGATCACATACACATATTTAGCAGATGTTATTGCGGGTGTAGCGAAATGCTTGTGTTCCTAGCTCCAACATTGCAGTAGTATCTAACAATTCACAACAATACACAAATCTAAAAGTAAAAGAATGGAATTAAGAAATATATAAATATTAGGACGAGCAATGTCGGAGTGGCATTGACTAAAATACAGTAGAATAGAATACAGTATAGACATATGAGATGTGTAAAGCAGTATGTAAACATTATTAAAGTGACTAGTGTTCCATTATTAAAGTGACTAGTGTTCCATTATTAAAGTGGCCAATGAGTCCATGTCTATGTATATAGGGCAGCAGCATCTAAGGTGCAGGTTTGAGTAAACGGGTGGTAGCCGGCTAGTGAAGGCTATTTAACAGTCTGATGGCCTTGAGATAGAAGCCATACAATTCTAACACACAAAATTGTTCCTTTGCAAACATTTACAGCAAGTGTTGTTTTTGTTTTACTTGCATAGAACAGTGTTTCCCAACCATACCCCCAACAGTACACATTTACATTGTAGCCCTGGACAAACACACCTCATTCAACTCATTGAGGGCTTGATGATTAGTTGACTAATTGAATCAGTTGTGCTTGTCCTGGGTTACAATACAAATGTTTTCTGTTGGGGGTACTCGAGGACCAGGGTTGGGAAACTGGCATAGAACATTACATTTCTTATCTGCTTGTGTAATACGTCATGGTCCGAGATCAGTGGAGATGAAGGTATTACAATTCCAGTCAAGCCGAAGCCATTTTCTCTATATAATAGCTCTTCAGGGTACCTCCACTCTAACTCTAACATGCAAGTCATTCCCGTCTCCTCTGTGATGACGGGGCTGACCACCCCCGGTGGTATCGTGGGTGACAGATGTAACGTAGTTGACTTATTGATCAGGGAGCTGTGGGACCTTGCAATCTGTCCATCTTGATGTGCCAGCCGTTACAAATGGGACCAGCCAGGACTCAGGAGTGCCAGGGATGAAAAATAACACACAGATGGTGACCACAGCGTCCCAGAACGGACCAGATCCTCTGAATGCAGCTCACTTTTTTTTGGTTATGTGCCTTCAATTCATAAGGGGCCCAGAGACGGATAATCTGAAGTTTTCTGCTTACCTTAATTTAATTAGAGCCCCCAAAACTTGAAGGAGTCAATCGGTTCACTGTAATATATATTTGTATGCAAATATTATGAATGCAACTACATTTTTTGTGCCTTCATATCATAAGGGGCTACAAACTTACTTTGTGTAGTTAGTCAGTTCACTGTGATGCATTTTTAGGGCAGATCATTTTCATGCAACTTCATCCATTTCAGAAGAGTTCCCAAAACTTTGTGGAGTCAGTCGGTTGACTGTGATGTAATTGTGTTACTGAACACAACTCACTTTTTATCGCCCCTTCATTTTATAAGAGGCCTCAAGACTTTGTGGAGTCAGTCTCAGTGGGTTCACTGTCATGTATTTTTGTGACTTTGAGTAGGTCAGCTGGAGTATATCCATCTCTCCGCTCCCTTTGTGGCGGTGAAGAGTAAGGAAGTCAACCTCACCGCTGTGCTGTGGCCTAGCCAAGTGGGAACAGTCACCTACATCTGGTGGTTCGGAAATAACACTGAGGTAAGATAACATACTTCAATACTGCTGGGACTTGTAGTTTTATTGAATGCTCATCCTTCACACTGTAAGATAAAGAGACGTGAAGAAAGATTTGTGCTAGATTTACAAATTAGAGCAGTATTTGTCTGACTTAATTCAGAATTTGTTTTGTTTGGTTGGGCAACGAGTTTAGCTACTAATGCAGCTGCTAGCTATTCTAGTGCATGAGAAAATGTTCCAGAATTAGCATATCTGAGCCATTTCAAGAACAAATGGAGATGCGAGTAACGACAGAGAAACCTGTTGGTGTCACATGGAACTCTCCGCGGACAGTTCTATGCAGCACAGCTGCGATCATGGTTCCTTGGGGGGTGATGTGGGTTGTGTTTATGTGTGTGGCTGCCTGCCTGCCTCCCGGCTGACACCTCTGTAGTGTAAATAGTGTCTGTGTGAGATGTTAACAAGGTTGATAAGGGCCTCCCATGGGAACCCCCTTGCTCTCTCGCTCTCTCTCTCTCTCCCGCTCTTCATCCCTCTCTTTCTCTTTGCAGCCGATAATCACCCTGGAAGGGAGTGTGGCGTGCACGTTCTCCCGGGAAGGCGTCAACACTGTCACCGTGCAGGTGTCCGCTGGGAACGGCATCCTGCAGGACCGGAAAACCATCGCTGTCCACGGTGAGCAGTGAGCACGGTGGTGGTGACGATGACTCCGCAGTTTTTTGGGTTTTGTTTTGTGTTGTAAACAGCCATGTATACTGCCAGAGGTTTGTTTCTAGAAGTTTACTTAGAGGAGTTGACTTTGTAGATTTTAGTGCACTGGAGGTTGGCTAGTAAGTACGACTCAAAGAAATTGTTTACTACTCATTAATTTGACACATTTGTTATTTGAGACAATGCAATAGGACAGAAATAGAAAAGCATCGTCATCAGCTGATCATCATACACTTGTCACTGATTGTTAGTTTTTTCTCTGTGTAGAATATTTCAGGTCACATCTACTAGCCTTCTCATCTAACCTGGATGACCACAACCCCGACGTGGCCGAATGGAGACTGGACGTCAGCAGAGTCATCAAGAACTCCATGGTTCAGGTGAGTGGTCCTCGTATCTAACTGTATATTACATGCACACACAGACACACACACACAGTATATACTGAGCAGAAATATAAACGCAACATGCAACCATTTCAACGATTTTACTGAGTTACAGTTCATATAAGGAAATCAGTCAATTCAAATTAATTAATTAGGCCCTAATCTATGGATTTCACATGACTGGGCAGGGCCACAGCCATGGGTAGGGCTGGGAGGGAATAGGCCCACCCACTGGGGAGCCAGGACCAGCCAATCACAATGAGTTTTTCCCCACAAAATGGCTTTATTTCCCCCCCACACACACACACACCTCAAACGATCCCGCATGTAAAGAAGTCAGATGTGGAGGTCCTGGGCTGGCGTGGTTACACTTGGTCTACGGTTGTGAGGCCAGTTGGACTTACTGCCAAATTCTCTAAAACGATGTTGGAGGCAGATTATGGTCGAGAAATTAAGATTAAATTATCTTGCAACAGCTCTGGTTGACATTCCTGCAGTCAGCATGCCAATTGCACGCTCCCTCAGAACTTGAGACATCTGTGGCATTGTGTTGTGTGACAAAACTGCACATTTTACATTTACATTTACATTTAAGTCATTTAGCAGACGCTCTTATCCAGAGCGACTTACATGAGCAATTAGGGTTAAGTGTCTTGCTTAAGGGCACATCGACAGATTTTTCACCTAGTCGGCTCGGGGATTAGAACCAGCGACCTTTCGGTTACTGGCTCAATGCTCTTACCCACTAAGCTACCTGCCGCCCATTTTAAAGAGGTCTCTTATTGTCCCCAGCACAAGGTGCACCTGTGTAATGATCATGCTGTTTAATCAGCTTCTTGATATGCCACACCTGTCAGGTCAATGGATTATTGTAGCAAAGGAGCACTAACAGGGATGTAAACACATTTGTGCACAAAAGTTGAGAGAAATAAGATTTCTGTGCATATGGAAAATGTCTGGGATTTTTTATTTCAGCTCATGAAACATGAGACCAACACGTTTATATTTTGGTTCAGTGTATTTAGTCTGTGGCCCTCTTTAAAATACATTCTCTGTGACCTCAGGTTGCGACTGAGATGAATCCACGGTTTATGATGTTAAATGACAAGGGAAAATTACTTCAAGTACATTCTAAATTGCTGTTGCACTGCCTTCCCTGTCACATTGAACTCTGGAATTGCTGGTCGCCTGTGAGTTCAGGGTCGTATTTGTGGAGGCCATACATGTACAAATAAATCTCACTGAATGTCTGATTGTCATGGTTTAGTGAAGTTAGGCCCAGCTGGACTGTAGCTCCGAATGTACTCAACCGTCAGTGTGAGGGACATACACTACATGAACAAAGGTATGTGGACACCTTCTCGCCAAACGTCATATTCCAAAATCATGGGCATTAATATGGAGTTGGTCCCCCCTTTGCTGCTATAACAGCCTCCACTCTTCTGGGAAGGCTTTCCACTAGATGTTGGAACATTGCTGCAGGGACTTGCTTCCATTCAGCCACAAGAGCATTAGTGAGGTCAGGCACTGATTTTGGGCGATTAGGCCTGGCTCGCAGTCGGCGTTCCAATTCATCCCAAAGGTGTTTGATGGGGTTGAGGTCAGGGCTCTGTACAGGCCAGTCAAGTTCTTCCACACCGATCTCGACAAACCATTTCTATATGGACCTCGCTTTGTGCACGGGGGCATTGTCATGCTGAAACAGGAAAGGGCGTTCCCCAAACTGTTGCCACAAAGTTGGAAGCACAGAATCGTCTAGAATGTCATTGTATGCTGTAGCATTAAGATTTCCCTTCACTGGAGCTAAGGGGCCTAGCCCGAACCATGAAAAACAGCCCCAGACCATTATTCCTCCTCCACCAAACTTTACAGTTGGCACTATGTATTGGGGCACGAAGCGTTCTCCTGGCATCCACCAAACCCAGAGTCGTCCGTCGGACTGCCAGATGGTGAAGTGTGATTCATCACTCCAGAGAACACTTTTCCACTGCTCCAGTCCAATGGCAGCGAGCTTTACACCCCTCCAGCTGACGCTGCTCGGCCATCGAAACCCATTTCATGAAGCTCCTGACGAACAGTTCTTGTGCTGACGTTGCTTCCAGAGGCAGTTTGGAACTCTGTAGTGACTGTTGTAGTCGAGGACAGACGATTTATACGCGCTACGTGCTTCAGCACACACCGGTCATATTCTGTGAGCTTGTGTGGCCTACCACTTCGCGACTGAGCCGTTGTTGCTCCTAGAAGTTTCCACTTAACAATAACAGGACTTACAGTTGACCAGGGAAGCTTTAGCAGGTCATAAATTTGACGAACTGACTTGTTGGAAAGGTGGGATCCTATGACGTTGCCACGTTGAAAGTCACTGAGCTCTTCAGTAAGGCCATTCTACTGCCAATGTTTGTTTATGAAGATTGCACGGCTGTATGCTCAATTTTATACACCTGTCAGCAACAGGTGTGGCTGAAATAGCCCAATCCACACATTTTAAGGGGTGTCCACATACTTTTATATATATAGTGTACTTCAAATCCACACATGACATGTTGGGTAGACATTGTAGTATCCACAAAATGTATTGAATTGCTCATACTATTCAGTATATTTGAGAACGGAAATATTTGATACAATCAGCTCCGGACCTGAGTAGTATGATCATTTCAGATCTAAGTCTCATTGATGTTTGTAATACTGTATCACAGTAGGTATTTCAGCAATGTATCACAGTCACACTAATTACGACCATCCAGACAATTCCTATTTTTCAATGCCACTGCTTTCCTCTGTGATGAAGTGCTTAATGACATGAAAAGCGATCCAGTCTAGTCCTAATGGTTGATGGGGAATTCTTCCTCTTACTCCTCCTCTTTCTGTTCTTCTTCCCTTTCCTCTCCATATTCCTCCTCCTCCTCTTCTTCCCTTCCCTCCTTCTCTTTTCCTATTCACCTTCCTCTCCCAACTCCTCTTCCTCATCCTACCCCTCTCCCTTCTCATCTCTCTCTTCTTCCTCGCCCTCCTCCTCATCTTTCTCTAGGCCACGGGGATGAGCCCGGAGCGACTCCTTGTCACTGTCCTACCAGGGTTGCCCACGGCAGCAGAGTTTTTCCTCCTGCCAGACAAAGAGTTAACGGAGGGCAAGCCGGAGAAGAACTCAGCTCATTTAGACCAGGTATGATTGATTAAATAACAGGCATGTTGTGTCAGTTGAAACATAGACATAACATATTATTGGCCTTAGCCTTATTCAAAATGCATGATATAAAGCCTTATTCATGCTTATAACAGGTTAAAAAAGCATTATACCTGTCAGTTAATTATTACCAAATTGGGTATCTGACAACTAAGTTTCCATTATTTCCATAAAAGTAAACCATACAATTGAATGCATTAAGTTCCTATATTGATTAATGTCAGATGTTTGAGTTGGAGTAGGAGCATACTTTGTAGTTATTTTGGCATATACTGTACTTACTCTGAATTAGCACTGAATGACATTTTGAGCTATATTTTAGGAGGATATTACTCTGCTTGTTGGATGTTTGGGTTTGACTGCTAAGCACTTGTTTTCTTGCACCAACATGTTCGCCATCTGTTGATTTTCTTGTCATTCAATTTGGCATAATTTAGAGGTCTCCACTGAACTAAACATGAGTAGGCTTAGAAATATTCATTTTTCTAACACTCTTCACTAATACATAGCTGTGTTAGTCTATACTGCTACGGTCTGAAAACATGCTGAGTTCATCGTTTCTCCAGTAGATGTCAATATTGTCCACAGAGGCTTACATATGCGTGCGCGCACACACACGCGCCCCCACTCGCACGTGCGCGCACACACACACACACACACACACACACACACACACACACACACACACACACACACACACACACACACACACACACACACACACACTGCAGAATATCAACTAGCCTCATCAATAAGTGTGACAAGCTTTCAAAAGTCCTCACTGGGGACGGCTTTACTGTAGATTACCCCGAGTCATCTCTATGTGAGGGGGCGGAGTTGCAGTCTTTCACAGGAATAAACCCAGACAAAGATAGTGTCTCTGCTGATACTGGCTTCTGAATCACCTGGAGGTATCAAGATGTACTGAAATAGCTCCAAGGCCTATAAGAGATAATGGATGATCATTAAAAATATCTGAATAGAATAGAACCAGGAAGAAATTAATTGTATTTTCCCCTCCTCAAATCTGCCATATTGCCTGGGTATAGCAAGACCCTTCTCACTCAAGCCCCGCCAATACATCTTTATTCAAGGTTTGCATCTTGAAAGTGTAATGTACGGGTGTGCTTATTGGAATGTATAATAGATTTAGTGACCCCGATACACAGCGAGAAAAAGTAATTATTCATAGCTATGGTCTAATTTTAAACTTGGTAAGAAATATGAAAGCGGGAAGGAATGTGAAGGACTGGGAGAAACTACTCATATCACAATTCATTTGGTAAATGAGGCAGATAAAATTAATGAAGCCTAGCAAAGAAATAAAATGGATTCCGCAGGGAAAAGGGAATTTGTTTAGCCAGGGTCTTTCTATGCATGAAGTGCATACATATTCTCTGTTTTAGTCTTTGGCCCGAATGCAAAGTAAAAAGGATACAACTTTGTTAAATGACATATCTGACCTAATGTGTTACAGTTTAGATTTATAATTGTACAAATCATAATTTGTGTGATTGATATCATATGGACAGTATAGTTCAGGGGATTATGCCCGGACTAGATTGGAAGCATCATGAAATGTAACACTGTATTCCAGCTGCAGCCTCTAGGTCAGGGTGATACATCTGATTTATGTCCAAACTGCACGTTCTCGGTGCAAAAGGTTACTTGTCGCTCTAAAAACCGGAGTAAAAGCAAGGTTTTTCATCAAATAGGCTCTACATTATGTATTAAATTGGTGAGAACCTGCACGGATTCATCCATAGATATTTCACTTTAACTGGGTTTCTGGGTGGAGGGAGGGTGCAGTGAATTAACTAAGGTTTCAGTGAGCCGTGGGGTGTGTAGTATCAGCCATTGGTTGTGGGTATCAGTAAGTATGTGGTGGAAAGATCTGCCTCAGCATGGTATGCATGAGAAGAAACTCATTCTGAGACGAACCAATAATGTGACTAGAGTGGTTATACACTGCTGAAAACAATAAAGGGAACACTAAAATAACACATCCTAGATCTGAATGAATGAAATAATCTTATTAAAAAAAAATTTCTTTACATAGTTGAATGTGCTGACAACAAAATCACACAACAATAATCAATGGAAATCAAATTTACCAGCCCATGGAGGTCTGGATTTGGAGTCACACTCAAAATTAAAGTGGAAAACCACACTACAGGCTGATCCAACTTTGATGTAATGTCCTTAAAACAAGTCAAAATGAGGCTCAGTAGTGTGTGTGGCCTCCACGTGCCTGTATGACCTCCCTACAACGCCTGGGCATGCTCCTGATGAGGTGGCGGATGGTCTCCTGAGGGATCTCCTCCCAGACCTGGACTAAAGCATCCGCCAACTCCTGGACAGTCTGTGGTGCAACGTGGCGTTGGTGGATGGAGCGAGACATGATGTCTCAGATGTGCTCAATTGGATTCAGGTCTGGGGAACGGGCGGGCCAGTCCATAGCATCAATGCCTTCCTCTTGCAGGAACTGCTGACACACTCCAGCCACATGAGGTCTAGCATTGTCTTGCATTAGGAGGAACCCAGGGCCAACCGCACCAGCATATGGTCTCACAAGGGGTCTGAGGATCTCATCTCGGTACCTAATGGCAGTCAGGCTACCTCTGGCGAGCACATGGAGGGCTGTGCGGCCCCCCCAAAGAAATGCCACCCCACACCATGACTGACCCACCGCCAAACCGGTCATGCTGGAGGATGTTGCAGGCAGCAGAACGTTCTCCACAGCGTCTCCAGACTCTGTCACATCTGTCACATGTGCTCAGTGTGAACCTGCTTTCATCTGTGAAGAGCACAGGTCGCCAGTGGCGAATTTGCCAATCTAGGTGTTCTCTGGCAAATGCCAAACGTCCTGCACGGTGTTGGGCTGTAAGCACAACCCCCACATGTGGACGTCGGGCCCTCATACCACCCTCATGGAGTCTGTTTCTGACCGTTTGAGCAGACACATGCACATTTGTGGCCTGCTGGAGGTCATTTTGCCGGGCTCTGGCAGTGCTCCTCCTGCTCCTCCTTGCACAAAGGCGGAGGTAGCGGTCCTGCTGCTGGGTTGTTGCCCTCCTACGGCCTCCTCCACGTCTCCTGATGTACTGGCCTGTCTCCTGGTAGCGCCTCCATGTTCTGGACACTACGCTGACAGACACAGCAAACCTTCTTGCCACAGCTCGCATTGATGTGCCATCCTGGATGAGCTGCACTACCTGAGCCACTTGTGTGGGTTGTAGACTCCGTCTCATGCTACCACTAGAGTGAAAGCACCGCCAGCATTCAAAAGTGACCAAAACATCAGCCAGGAAGCATAGGAACTGAGAAGTGGTCTGTGGTCACCACCTGCAGAACCACTCCTTTATTGGGGGTGTCTTGCTAATTGCCTATAATTTCCACCTGTTGTCTATTCCATTTGCACAACAGCATGTGACATTTATTGTCAATCAGTGTTGCTTCCTAAGTGGACAGTTTGATTTCACAGAAGTGCATTTTTTTGAGCAGTGTATTAGTTATACTATTTAATGATACTGCTAGATGTCTTTATTCTGTCTCTTATACGGTGAAGTGTTTTGAGATGTTTTATGCAGTTTAGATACAGTTGGATTTGATTTAGTGTTGATCTATAGACTAGCGGTTAAAAGCGTTGGGACAGTAACCGAAAGGTTGCTGGTTCAAATCCCCGAGCCGACTAGGTGAAACATCTGTTGATGTGCCCTTGAGCAAGGCACTTGACCCTAGTTGCTCTGGATAAGAAGCTAAATGTAAATGTACTCTCATAGATCTCTGCTTTAAAAAGTTCCAATAAGTTGATTTAGAAATCTTAATACTCTAATTATTATGTCAATCGATGCGCATATACTTTTTTAAATTAATGTTTTTTGTCGTGTTTGTCTCTCCCTCTCTAGCTCTCTGAAATCTTGCTTAGCGCCCTCAACCAAAACCTGGTCCAGTTCACCCTTCGGCCTGGGGTCCAGGTCACAGTATATGCTGCACATTTGTCAGCAGGTAAGTGTCTGCATCTCTTCGAAAACAAATACCTACATTTTGGTTGTGTTTGCTAGGTGTATTGAGGATAACAGGGTATTTTTAATGAGTATGTAGATAGATAGAGATAGTTCTAGATAGAAATAGAGAGCCAGGGCCTGTATTCAATAAGTGTCTCAGAATAGGACTGCTGATCTAGGATCAGTTTTGCCTTTTAGATCATAACAAATAAGATTATATGGAAAGGAAGGACCTGATCCTAGATCAGCACTCCTACATTAAGACTCTGTGAATACAGGCCCAGGAGGTCTATTTCCTGCCCAGCGACTAACTAACACCCCCCAACCCTGTTGTCTGATTGGCTCCCATCATGTAGCTACACAGAGACATTCAGAGAGTGAGCATCGTTACAAGTGTGTGTGCCTCTTCCTTTTGGGGATGCTGCTACTGTCCTAGGGGCTTATAAGATAAAGAGTAAGAGAAGTCAATAAATACTTACCGTATGAAAAACTTAATCACAATGCAATTTCATATTTTTTTATTAATTATTTTGTTATATTTTGTATTTTATGAATTAGTAGGTGTCACTTTTCATGTTGACTTCTTAAACGCATGATTTACTTGTTCTCTATAGAAACTGTTTGGAATTCAATGTATACTGTACTGTGTGACTCTTGTCTCCCACCTCTACAGCGCCCCTAGTGGACACGAGTGAGAACCACAGCGGCTCGGCCATGCTGATGCTGCTGTCGGTTGTGGTTCTGGGTTTGGCGATATTTGTCGTCTACAAATTCAAAAGGTACAGTGCTCATGATATGCTGTAGAGATGATCTCTATAACCCATATCTGGTTGTAAGTTGCCAGGACGTTGGGAGAATGTTACTAACCAAGTGGGAGAGTTCATGAGTGTTGACGAAACATTTTGAGTGAGCTATGATCTCACTGTTCGACTAGGGTCTAATACCTCTTCTGACACAAATTGTGAGCTATGAGCTACAGTATAATTATGGTCATACATCAGAAAGAACATTGGTGGAAAGTTACTAACCAAATGGGAGTTACTGAGTGTCTAGACATTTGGCATTTAACAAATATACTGTCTATCAAACGTCTGTGTGAAAACATAGCGTACACCTTACAGTTTCAAGGGAGAAATGGCATTTCTCTCAACGTTCTTAGAATCCTTTTGTCGAGGCATTCTCTCTGTACGCAAATTAAATGCCAGTCAGCCTTCAGGCATTATCAATATTTATCCCTTTGAGCTTTGCTAGTTGACCTTTCTGAAATGTTAAATTATTTCCGTCCACCAAGGTACAGTTCTGTGTGAAAAGGGCAGGAGGGGTCAATGAGACAAGATCTATAGAAAGAAAGAGAAGAGAGAGAGAGAGCGAAACAACACATATACGTCTTAGAAAATAAATGTGTTTATACAGTAGAATGTGTAATTGCCTTCCTTTTTTAATAATATTTGTTCCCCCTTTTTTTTTTTTTTTACAGCAAATACAAACATACACATACGAACAACAACTTATAATCTTTTTTTGCATACAAATATATACAAAATTATACTTAAGGCCGGAAGGCATCGAAACAAAGCAATTAAGTCAACTGGGTATATCTCCTGGGAGCGGCTACACATTATTGGGTTGGAAAGAGGAGCATCAGAATTATTTGGTCCCCGATGCAGGCAATGTAACATCCCTCTCCCATTTTATTAGCCTGGCGAATCTCATTGTAAATCTTTCCTCAAGGAAGATCCCAGGCCTCAACGTCTATGCACAGATGCAGAACGAAAAAGAACAAGAAATGATGCCAAGTCCAGTAAGTCTGACGGAAAGCACCCTGGTGTCCCCGAACACTCCGAGGGAGCTGGTGACTTCTCCGGAGCTTATGGACACCGAGTTGAACACACGGCCCATCGGTGAGTGACTACGCCACTTTTATTACATTTGTATTTTTCCTTTATATATAAAAAAAAAAATAGTTTCTAAGTCTAGTACTACTAATTTCATTTCAATATTACTGCAATTTCTTATCATATAATTTCATTTCGTTCCATCACTTTCACATACTAGATTGGTTGCCGTGAACCTAAGCTTTTGTGTCATTCACAGAGACTTCCACTAAGGTTTTGATTAATAAATTGATAGCCCCATTCCACTCAAGGTTTCAGCAAGAGCCTCATTCATTGTGGAGAAATGTGACTTAACTCATACTGACTGGAATGTCTTCTGACATCTTTCCTCATGTCTCTGTCTCCCATAATTTTCTCCTTTAAAAGGATGCATCAAACCTCACGCACATGTCAAGTTCTCAAATGAACTCCCCACGTACATCAACATTTAAAAACTCTGGACAACTCCGAAAACAGCAACTCCATTCTGTGTCATGGACTTTTTTAACCATTTGAGCAGACACAATGGTTTTGAGCTTTATACCTGTGCATGTTGGACTTTGCTGACACTTACTGTGCTCTGTGAAAACCAGAAGAAACTGTATACAGGTTTTTATTTTATACATAATATATGTCTATCCAATAAAAAATAATTTTTGATTAAATGTATTTATACAAAGTCAAGTATGTAACTAGAAATGGAAAGCCAGCATGAACTAAAGAAAAACATACATAAAAAACCACACTCTTTTGGTTAGCTTCCTGTAAGTGTCTTACATCCTTTTGTGCTACTGTGTGTCGCTAACAGCGGTGGCACGCTATTTATTCCTAAGAATATACTTTAAAGTATATAATTTAATTTAAAGTCACATTTATTTTGTAAATCATGAATGTCTATTTGATATTTGTGTATTTTAATAACAAATTACCAACTAAACAGAAAAACTATATCAATTATTAATACAACCATTTTGTTTCCGTTCGCTGTCTCATGGAAAGCTGATTATGGCACAATACACTTTTGTACTGAAATGTTTTGTTTTTGCTTACAATGTAATAAGTCAAAGACAGATACAGGGTTTGGTTGTCTCTCTTGATTTGGTGATTTTATTGAACTTTTCTCTTAATCTTTACACTACGAGCTATATTTAACAAGAAACACTAGTTGTATGACACTTAGTTATTTCTCCAATGTAATAGCTTGCCTGAGAACCATGGTGCTAGCGTGCTACCATGATAGGGACTTCAAGAGAAGCCCATGTAGATTCAATAACTTTTCAGTTCCCTCTGACACCATGCATTAATTATACCTGATTTCATAGAAGAGAAATGGGCAAAAGACAGTTCTTTGGGGGGCACCAAAATCAGTCAACGTTTTCTCAAAGTAACCTTTTTTCCTGAAATTATCTGAGGTCCCAATTTGGAGGTTGCAAAAGTTAAAATGAAATCCAGCTGCTTTAAGATGAAATATCAAGTGGAGCGTTCAGAGCGAAAAAAGAGTGGACTGCTTTTTAGGACAAGGCACACCAGGGCATTGAAATGGGGAGAACAGAACAGAACTGGAAGTCTAGTTGGGAATTTAGTTAATGCAGCCAGTCAAGCTCAAGGCTGGTTAAGGTTGGTGACACATTTAGGCTAATGTCCCCCAGTCTCGGCCCCGTATTCTCCATCTCCATAGCTTATTATACCCCCTTTCAAGAACCAAAGGAAGTGGAGCGCAGACAGTACGGGAAGATGGGGTACATGGATGGTTAACTTGTTTTGAGAAGCAGGGTTAGACGCAGTCGAACCCCGAAGTGCTTCACATGTGGAATCTGACAGACGTGATTGTTTGATTGATGGAAATTGAATTTCGGAAGGCACTTCTTATTGTCCTTGTCGTTCTGTAGAGACAGTTATGGAGGGGAAATGTTGATAGTTTTGGAAGCTTCATATAACCATTATTCTACTGTAGCTGGACAGTGATGCTAAAATATTCCAAGTGACTTGAACTATGTAGCATACATCTTGTATACACACACATGCACACACGAACAACCACCCACCAACACACAACCTAGAATGTAAATCAAGAAAGAAACAGGACAATGTTCGTGTCTATGACCTTAGAAAAGAGAGGCCTTTTCAGATGGATATGGACTGGATACATCAATGTACTGTATTGTATGAATTCAGATGTAATTTACTAACTCATATTGTTACATTGCTATCTTCCCATAGTGTTTCATAAGAAAGCGTCTTAGATATTTCAGTATAAAAAAACAGCCCTTCCTCCAGTTTAAACATGTATATTTGAGGCTGCATGCTAGTACTTTTTTAAATAACAAACCTGATTTAATCTTCTGTTAATTTTTTGGTATATTTTACTTACAAATTGACAAGAACATAGGCTATTTCCACTCAGAAAGACTACTATAAAGTTGCTATTATTTTATGTATATGAAAAACTATGACATTGTAGCAGCTTTTGGCTATTGTTTTCACAAATGACTGGTTGAACTACAGAATATATAACTCCAGCAGAACAGCAGGAAACTCTAGCAATATGACTCTAAATTTACTCCTGATTATCATCACATTAAAGGATTTAAGAGACTTTTCTGAGTGAATGGTCTCTTTAACATAAGTCTTCGAATAACAAGCTTTGCGTGCTCCATGTAAGTATTTTTACCTATAGAACATTGGCGGAGCTCTCAGAACCACCCCTTAGGCAATATTCAGCTGAGAAGGATTCCACCGGCCCACACTGGCTCAAGTTAAGCACTTTCTGCCTTTGAATCCTTCAGGTTCACAAATGGAGGCGGACAGGTGAAACTTCCTTGAAGCTCCACAGGCGAGTCATAGGGAAACTCTGGCCCGGGATGTTAAGACATATTGTGATGTCACAGGACAGGATGTTATAACATACTGTCATGTCACAGGACAGGAACCCAAGGTGTGGGCTGGGCTCTATACGAACGACAGACTAGTTAGAGCAAGAGATGGCATGTCCAGTTCTGAACAGCCTGAATGTCTTGTTTCTAAAGCAGTCCTAATATGGACACCGTAAACCCTTGTTTCACATCTGAAACAAGGTCTGATTTCTACCAGTGAAACCAGCAGTGTGGTATCCATTTTAGGACAGTATCCAGGTGTGTGAAGGCATTAAAAGGAAACCAGCAGACACTCACGCCTCACGAGGACTGGATTTTGTTCATCCCTAAACTATGACTTCGCTCTCTTCCCCCCATAGAGTTAGTGAGATTATTTTTGTAGACAGAGTTTTATTACTGTAAAGCTTTTATATAAAAATACAAAAGTTTAGGTGTACAATGTTTTTTGTTTTGACCTTAACTGTGCTGTGTGTAATTGTTTTATGCATTTACAATCATATTTATTAAATGGAAAGAAAGTTGATGTTAACAGTGCTTTCATTTTCTTACAATATTTGTAAAAAAAAATACTATGTATTTGCGGAAGTTATATTCAACCTATAAAGAAAATTGAATCAAACAGGTGTTGGTATTTTCTTATCCAGGCATACATGACAAATACATTGACAAATGGTACATTTACCTATACATGCATACTTGGTAAATACAATGACAAATGTATTTTCTCATATGCATACTTTGAGAGATGAATACATTGACATATGTGTAGCAGATGTGACTTAGCATCTCATAAGGGATTCCAGTAATGGTAAATGTGATAATATGTCAACTTTAAGTAATAGCACAAACCTTACCATGCATAGAGCACTCAATATCAAACTTTGCCTATTTGTTCATCACAACAATGACTTTACTATAAAATCCTCATTACGCTTCCTGTCCTGTGAGGGTATCTGAGGCAACATAACGCAAGAGTGGTGATGATGGTGATAATTCTGACAGTAATACAGAACCCTGTGTCCCTAACAAAGGGTTCGAGAGAGAGAGAGAGAGAGAGAGAGAGAGAGAGAGAGAGAGAGAGAGAGAGAGAGAGAGAGAGAGAGAGAGAGAGAGAGAGAGAGAGAGAGAGAGAGAGAGAGAGAGAGAGAGAGAGAGAGAGAGAGAGAGAGAGAGAGAGAGAGAGAGAGAGAGAGAGAGAGAGAGAGAGAGAGACTTCTCCTCTAGCCTCCTGTTAAACCACCTGACTATGAGAGAGAGAATGGCAGAACCACTAACTCAAGCGAGCTGCAACAGCTTGTGTGTAGGATACATGAGAGAGAAGTGTTTTAAGTTTAGCATCGCTTATCGCTAGCACACCACACAACATGCTCCTCAGTGGGCAGCGATGCAAAATAAGCCCATGTAAAGGAAAAAGCAACGGCATGCCTTTTTGTGATATAGGCATGGTTCACCGCACTGCGGTAAATTATTGATGACGATGGGGTGAAATATAACAAAAACAACCCTTTTTCTCAGAGAGAGAGAGAGAGAGAGTGAGAAATGGAGAAAGAGAGGGAGAGAGCGCTGGAGAGAGTGAAAGAAAGAGAGAGAGAAACAAGAAAGGAGATGATCGAGCGATAGAAGAGAAAGATAGAGAAGAAAGAGGGGGATAGGGAGAGAGATAGAGATACGAAGGGAGGGAGAGAGAGAGAAAGAGAAAGAGGAATAGAGAAAGAAAGAGAAAGACAGAACAATGGAAAGAGAGACGGAGACTAGAAAAGTAACGTCCGGGGCCATTAGTGATGCATGGTGATGCTGCATCAGACTGACTTGAGGGACTCTTTAATCGTTCAAAGTCAGACCAGGGCCGGTGCCCTGGGAGACGGAGGGGAGATTAACCAAAGATCAATGCCAACAGGTGGCCATCCCAGCGCTCCCTACTGCTGCTGCTTACATATCAAGGTAACAGACTGCAGTGCCCCTAGAGACCCAGCAGCCAGAGCACACAACACAGCACTGTGTAGCCCTGCTGCCTATATAGGGCTGGTATTATTAGACTGAAGGAGACACACAGACACAGACAGAGAGAGAGAGGGAAAGGCGTTTAACACTGTTGAAGTAAAACATGCGATGATGGCAATGCCAATATTAGCCTTAGCGAGAGAGCGAGAGAGAGAGAAAAGGAAGCCAATGAGACACAGGGGTAGCCAACTCTGCCTCTGAGGGGAACACTTCTCTAGCCTCCTGTTAAACCACCTGACTCTATGAGAGAGAGAATGGCATCAAACACAGTTAAGAATATCAAGTGATTACATTTCTAGTGTACTTTGACTTCAACGGTTCTTCAACCAAGGACATGATATCTACATTATCGATGATCAGTAATACATCGGTTTTAGCAATGACTGCAATCCTGATCCTATATCAGCCCTTACAGAGTTAAGGCCAGCCCTGATAATGTCACCTTCAATAGCTTATGTTGAGTTAAAGCCCAGACTTGAAGACAGGGAGTCTAGTACTGAAAAAAGAAGACCTAATTGTTTGAAGAGAGAGGAAGCTTAGAGGGAAGGACAGGAGGAGGACAGGAGAGAGTGTGTGTCTGGTGGGACAGCGCCCTGGGTGGTTAAAGCCCCTTCTTAGCCTTTACGTCAATCAAAGACAAGGAACTGCATAGTTATAAGTCCATGAGTTATATTCCTCTGCAGGCAACTCGAGAAAACCAAGTAGCCCTTCCCTGCAGTCAAATTACCTAGTGGTCCCATGGGTGGAATGTTATTCATATTTTTCATAATTTCATAAAACCTGCCAAAATCTGTTGTTTCTATGTCAAACAGTTTTGTTATATTTCAGTCTTCTGTGATTTATATAAAATGTAATATTGGGATGCAAACTCAAAATGAATACATTTCAACTCTATATTTGTTTTTTAACCCTTATTTTACCAGATAAATTGACCGAGAACACATTCTCATTTACTGCCATGACCTGGGGAATAGTGACAGGGGATGAATGAGCCAATTGGAAGCTGGGAATGATTAGGTGGCCATGATGGTCAGATTGGGAATTTAGCCAGGACACAGTGCCATGGGATCTTTAGTGACCACAGAGACACCCATTTAACGTCCCATCCAAAAGACAGCACCCTACACAGGGAAATGTCCCCAATCACTGCCATGGGGCATTGCAATATTTTTTTAGTTTTAGACTGGAGGAAAGAGTGCCTCCTACTGGGCCTCCAACATCACTTCCAGCAGCATCTGGTCTCCATTCAGGACCAACCCTGCATAGCTTCAGAGGCAAGCCAGCAGTGGGATGCAGGGTGGTATGCTGCTGACATGGTACAGGTGTTTTCTTTGTTTTAAGCCCATAACCATGTGTGTGAGGTGTATACTTTTGTTTCAAAGTAGATTAGTTTAAAACTACCAAGAAACACTCTGTGTGACCCTGATTTAGCCCACTACAGTAAAAGGTAAATAGCTTTACAGACAACAACGTGTATTCCTGGTAGTGGTTGTTCCACATCAGTAGACTTCTCAGAAGGCTTATTCATCCTGTAACTACATTTACACCAAAAGATGCGTCTGATAAAAAGCAAAAGTAGGACATGTCTTCTTTTCATGTTGAGTCAACACCTGAAAGTCTAGTAAACACACCCAGGAACTATAGAAGTACATCAAACAGTGAACCATGGAGGTTAAAAAGGGGACCTCTAATACAGGGACGCCAGGGTGCAGTGTAACAGTAACAAACCAACCATCCTCTCTCTATTAACTCCACATGATGGAGCCTGTGTCGTGCACTTTAGAGAGGGAGCTGGCTGTCCCTCGAGGGAGGAAGGAAGTAGGGAGGGAGGGAGGGAGGAAGGAAGTAGGGAGGGAGGGAGGGAGGGAGGGAGGGAGGGAGGGAGGGAGGGAGGGAGGGAGGGAGGGAGGGAGGGAGGGAGGGAGGGAGGAGTAGGGTGGACGAGTGAGGACACTGGTGAGGGAAAGTCACTTTGGTCCTCTCCTCAGCGATTTGAATATTAATTGCCATTGAAAATGCTTTATTTCATTAAAGGGGGCTCCCTGGGGGGACAGGTCTGCAGAGAGGCTTCAGAGCAGAGAGTAAGAGGGAGAACTGCCTTAGCTGGTAACCTTCTAAAGCAGCAGAATGGAGAGGGACTGGTAAGAAGTGTGCAGACAGAAGCATGCACACATACAGTACCAGTCAAAAGTTTTAGAACACCTACTCATTCAAGGGTTTTTCTTTATTTTTACTATTTTCTACATTGTAGAATAATAGTGAAGACATCAAAACTATGAAAAAACACATATGGAATATTGAGATGAGATGGTTTGGGATGAGTTGGACCGCAGAGTGAAGGAAAAGCAGCCAACAAGTGCTCAGCATATGTGGGAACTCCTTCAAGACTGTTGGAAAAGCATTCCTCATGAAGCTGGTTGAGAGAATGCCAAGAGTGTGCAAAGCTGTCATCAAGGCAAAAGGTGGCTACTTTGAAGAATCTAAAATATAACATATATTTGATTTGTTTAACACTTTTTTGGTTACTACATGATTCCATATGTGTTATTTCATAGTTTTGATGTCTTAAGTATTATTCTACCATGTAGAAAATAGTAAAGATAAAGAAAAACCCTTGAATGAGTAGGTGTGTCCAAACCTTTGACTGGTACTGTATATACACACAAACACATGCATTGCAAACAAACACACACACAAACAAGGCCACTAAATGTATCACAGCCCTTTGGTAGAGAAGTGCAGCATAAGCACACTCAAAGTATTCATTTTACATTCTGCTGATTACTCCTTTAATTATTTCAAGGGTCTTTCTGTGTATGCAGTATTTTGAATGAATACCAGACTGCTACAATAGCCCTTTTGTTTTGACTGCAGAGGGTGTGTTCATCCATTGAGCTTACAATTAATGTGATTTGACGATGATGTCCCTACAGGAGGCTGAAAAAGGATTTGACAATACAACACACACACACACACACACACACACACACACACACACACACACACACACACACACACACACACACACACACACACACACATTCATTCAGGGATAGCAGTACACAGCAAGTTTATAAATTGTGACGGATTTACATAACAGTGGCTGTGTTTGTGTACAATATGTGTGTCACTGTGCTTGATGGTTCTTTTTGTGACATAGGTGCTTGAACATTATTCCATATTTACAGTGGGGGAAAAAAGTATTTAGTCAGCCACCAATTGTGCAAGTTCTCCCACTTAAAAAGATGAGAGAGGCCTGTAATTTTCATCATAGGTACACGTCAACTATGACAGACAAATTGAGGAAAAAAAATCCAGAAAATCACATTGTAGGATTTTTAATGAATTTATTTGCAAATTATGGTGGAAAATAAGTATTTGGTCACCTACAAACAAGCAAGATTTCTGGCTCTCACAGACCTGTAACTTCTTCTTTAAGAGGCTCCTCTGTCCTCCACTCGTTACCTGTATTAATGGCACCTGTTTGAACTTGTTATCAGTATAAAAGACACCTGTTCACAACCTCAAACAGTCACACTCCAAACTCCACTATGGCCAAGACCAAAGAGCTGTCAAAGGACACCAGAAACAAAATTGTAGACCTGCACCAGGCTGGGAAGACTGAATCTGCAATAGGTAAGCAGCTTGGTTTGAAGAAATCAACTGTGGGAGCAATTATTAGGAAATGGAAGACATACAAGACCACTGATAATCTCCCTCGATCTGGGGCTCCACGCAAGATCTCACCCCGTAGGGTCAAAATGATCACAAGAACGGTGAGCAAAAATCCCAGAACCACACGGGGGACCTAGTGAATGACCTGCAGAGAGCTGGGACCAAAGTAACAAAGCCTACCATCAGTAACACACTACGCCGCCAGGGACTCAAATCCTGCAGTGCAAGACGTGTCCCCCTGCTTAAGCCAGTACATGTCCAGGCCCGTCTGAAGTTTGCTAGAGTGCATTTGGATGATCCAGAAGAGGATTGGGAGAATGTCATATGGTCAGGTGAAACCAAAATATAACTTTTTGGTAAAAACTCAACTCAGTCGTGTTTGGAGGACAAAGAATGCTGAGTTGCATCCAAAGAACACCATACCTACTGTGAAGCATGGGGGTGGAAACATCATGCTTTGGGGCTGTTTTTTCTGCAAACGGACCAGGACGACTGATCCGTGTAAAGGAAATAATGAATGGGGCCATGTATCGTGAGATTTTGAGTGAAAACCTCCTTCCATCAGCAAGGGCATTGAAGATGAAACGTGGCTGGGTCTTTCAGCATGACAATGATCCCAAACACACCGCCCGGGCAACTAAGGAGTGGCTTCGTAAGAAGCATTTCAAGGTCCTGGAGTGGCCTAGCCAGTCTCCAGATCTCAACCCCATAGAAAATCTTTGGAGGGAGTTGAAAGTCCGTGTTGCCCAGCGACAGCCCCAAAACATCATTGCTCTAGAGGAGATCTGCATGGAGGAATGGGCCAAAATACCAGCAACAGTGTGTGAAAACCTTGTGAAGACTTACAAAAAACGTTTGACCTGTGTCATTGCCAACAAAGGGTATATAACAAAGTATTGAGAAACTTTTGTTATTGACCAAATACTTATTTTCCACCATAATTTGCAAATAAATTCATTATAAATCCTACAATGTGATTTTCTGGATTTTCTTTCTCATTTTGTCTGTCATAGTTGACGTGTACCTATGATGAAAATTACAGGCCTCTCTCATCTTTTTAAGTGGGAGAACTTGCACAATTGGTGGCTGACTAAATACATTTTTTCCCACTGTATGCAAACACCACTGTGAAATAATGATGGTCCTATTCTCAAATGAGAGATCACATTAATATACAGTATGCACACATGCACGCATGCACACAAACACACACACACACACACGCACAAACACACACACACACACTCACACACACACACACACACACAGTAGGCCTACTGTACGTAAACAGGCACACACGGATGCATATGTGCACACCCTCCCACACACATGGTCGTGCACGTACACACTCATACACACTCAAACACACACACACTCACACACAAACACACACACACACACACACTCCTCACCGCCTTCCCAAGATCATTAACATACAGTACCCGGGAGTATAATGGTCTTACACCTTAATGTTCTCTCCTTGGAAGGGGAGCTTACAGCCAGGTAGTTAAAAGAGTTCAATGAGGTTGGACTCTTTAGTTATTGGGCCATGGTGCTGAATACTGAATACACACATGCACAACACACACACACTTTCTTGCATAATGATTGGTGAACTCATAATACCTTCAGACACTTTTATGATCAGTCCAACCGTAAAAAGAAAAGACAGACAATATTCAGATATACATGCATGAAGCCAGTAGTCATTATGAAGCAGTTTATTGTGCCATTGTTTGCTTTTGCTATTTAAACGTTACTGGCAACTCAAACAAATATGAAGCCTAGATGCAGTGAGACTGATAGGCACCGGGGCGGCAGGTAGCTTAGTGGTTAAGAGCGTTGTTCCAGTAACTGAAAGGTCGCTGGTTCTAATCCCCAAGCTGACTAGGTGAAAAAGCTGTCGACGTGCCCTTGAGCAAGGCACTTAACCCTAATTGCTCCTGTAAATTGCTCTGGATAAGAGCGTCTGCTAAATGACTAAAATGTAAATGAAAAATGTTTTCATTAGAAGCCACTTGGGTGCCTCAAATTCCTCACTTATCTCTGTTTCTATGATAGCTCTGCTCAAAACTCAGTTGCATTGTTTTATGAATGCTGTAGAGTAGAAGTGTTCCTTTTAGTTGAATAATAGAGTCAAATCTAGTTTTGTTTCGTAAAATGTCTTATTAATTGATAATGAAAGATAATAATAGAAAACGGTGATCCAGCTGATAATCAACACAATTCTTCACAAAATGCTTCTTTTTAACTTCCTGTTAATCTTTTATGTGATTCAATTGAAAGGAAATCTAAGAGATTAAAATGGATTCATAATTAATTGAGCCAAAATGAAATTCTCATAAAAACTGAATCAAACTAAAATGTTTCCTTTCCCTTTGCGATTGTGAGTGCAGAAACCAGGAGCTATCATAAGCTTTCAGTCAAACTAACTGTTTTCATCATTCATAGGACTAAAATACAATTTCTGTGAACTACACCAGCCCAGGGAATTCTTCCATTAGACAGCCGAAAATTAAACAGAGCGTAAATGATCAGAAGTGCTTAGTATGGCACAACATGTTGGCAAAACATTAGTCTAATGTAGGGTTTCTTAAACTATGGGTTGGGACCCAAACTGGGCCCTGGGCATGTGAGAGGTGGGCTGCGAGTTATTAGAATACATCTATAATCACCCACTATTTCTTCTTAATTTGGGTCGCTGGACGACGATTTGGGTCCCAGGAGAACGGTCAATTCCTCTTTTGGGTCTCGAGCTAAAAAAGTTTAAGAACCCCTGGTAATGGGTACAGTACTTTGCTTGGACTCCAAGACCATTAGTTGAACATCATATACACTTTATTTTGTGTATTTGTATAAATAATTCATCCAATACTCTGACGATATGAAAATGGTCATGTTTCTGTTTGATGGTGTAGGGCCTGGAGTTTTTCCTGTTCACATCCCTGTCACATGGTCAGGAAAATCTCCTGGCCCTAGTTATGAGGTGTTCTGAAGTTAACGGTAACAGTGGTTGTGTTTATCATGGTGTGGAAACTGTCTGCAGCAGTACGCTTTTCCCTCAACAGGGGGAGTTGTGGCTCTGTCAGGTTAAAATATCTTCCACTGTCAGTAGATCTGCAACATACTGAGATAACAGACCACCCTAAAGGCTCTCAGCTCCTGAAGTGACAGACAATGAAGAAGAGCAGTCAGGTAGACAGGATATATAGCCTACTGCTTATGCTGTAGCCTACTGGATTTAATTGGACTTTACATACTACAGGGTTCCACTAACAGAACCAGACTGTGGAAGTTCACTTCCATACAAAGGCTATACTGGACACGTATCCAGGTATGCATGATTCCCATGTTACCGGCATTGCAGAATGACACGCCACTATGGTAAAGAGTTCGGTATGGTTTAACAAAACAATGGCAGTTCACCTCCATAGAAAGGTTAGGCCTATAAATTGAGCATGTATTTATATTTCTTATGGTACAGGTTCTTTACAGATCAGTGTACTTACTGTATATTCCATGCAGGCACATGTCTGTGGTAGAATAATGGTAGCCTATTGTTGTATGAAGTTTGATAGGGAACAACAAATCAACATCAAAACAGAACCAGAGAGAAAAATCTATTTTTCCACTAAAATAGGAATAGCAAAGCTTTTATGTCTGTAGCGTAGGAAAAGGGTCGGGACCCACTGCTGGGTGCCGGGCAGTGTGTACCACATCGTAGCGCCGAGAGGGACGTCACCAATGGGCACAGCGACTAAGGCTCACGCTGAGATCCCATGCCTTGGCTCAGAGACATCTTTCATCTGCAGCAATTACAGATTCTCCTGCTTCCTGCATATGCTTCTTCTAAAGGGTCTACATTTAACCCTGCAAGGATAGAGAGATGAGGGAAGAGAGGAGAAGAGAGGAGAATAGAGGGAGGGAGGGCTAGGGAGGGAGGGAGGGAGGGAGGGAGGGAGGGAGGGAGGGAGCGAGATTTGTGAGAAGAGGAGATTTTAGGTCATGTTGTAATTATCGTATTATTACCCCTCAGTAAAATTATAGCAGGAGGCCGTCTGACAGAAAGATCACAGACTGGGAGGTGAATCATCTTGTTCTCAAAACCTCATATCTCTGTCATAAAGGCTTTGGAAGAATGGGAGTTCAATTTAGACTTCTTCAAAGTTACAAAGAATAGGAACAGCCCACACACACCTGTGGTTATATCCAGGCGTGGTATGTGTGATACGATATTGGCACATAGCTGAGTAAAAGGCTATTGAACTATGGCTCCATGGAAGTTGGAGAGAAATTAAATAGACACATCTGTTGTTATATCCATGTGTATAGTATGTGATAAGATATTGGCACATACATATAGGACAGGATGAATGTCTATATCTGTATTATAATACACTAAGGATTTTAAGCCGAGGGAGGATCTCCTCCAACAATTGGGACGGTTTTCTTCCTTTTCGGCTCAAAAGAAGTGTGTTGTCCTCCCACATGGTATTGCCCACTTTACACTGGGTATACCAAACATTAGGAACATTTTCCTAATATTGAGTTGTATTTTTGGGTCCCACTTTAAACGAAGTACAACTTATAAAGGCTTTATATAGCATACAAAAGGCTTCATAAGCACTACATAAATGCTTCACAAATCATCTATAATCATATGTCATGCTCTATAAATGGTGTATAAAGTGTTACATAACCATTCCCACTAAAGGGTGAAATGTCAGATGTGACATAATGCACTATGTGTGTTTATACACCATTTATAGAGTATGACATATGCTTATAGATGATTTGTGAAGTATTTATGTAGTGCTTATGAAGCATTTATGTATACTGTATATTAAGCCTTTATAAGCTGTATTTTGATTCAAGTGGGACCTTTTGTCTATTTCCCCAGTTTCTGTGTTTGGAATGGCATGGTTACTATTGCATCATGTCAATGCCATTATGATGTCATTTCGCTTCCAAGGCAAAGCCTATAAAAGTGTGGGTACAGCTACTCAGTGGGTATAACAATACTCATGCCCAGATGTAGACGATCAACTACTCGCCCAGTCCGCCGGAGGCATAGAGCCACTCGGACCATGAGAAGTAGGAGGAGAGTTGGCAGGAGGTGACGTTAGGTCCTTTACTAACCATCAGCTCCATGTTAGTTAGTGTCCTTTGGGCTGCAAAGCTCACTGGGAAAAAATATTCTATAGAATTTGGCTATATTTAGCCTACAAACATAGATTTGATATACAGTAGGCTAAATGTAGGCCTAGATTATTTTAGATTTCAATAGTCTAACTTCTAGGATCCTCTGCACTCCACACTCACTCATTGCTATGTATGAATGTCAATGACTTAACAAGTCAATAGGCAACATTGTTTTATGTTCACAGCTCAGATTTGAAAGCAGTGCTTCACTGTCCTCAAAGACAAATTGCATTGATCAGAATGAAATACTTTTCTTACCGTCAGTAAGGTATCCATCCCATCAACTGCACTGCTGCACTTATAACCCATGGGCACGTGCGTCAAATCTTCAACTAGGCCCACATATCAGATGAGTGATGCCTTGCTGTCCTGTTTTCCCCAACATAAAAGGGTAAATCCACAGATTTTTTCATAAGACCACTGTTGATACAGACCCAAAATGTTTTGCATGTCAGCAGTCAAGTTTTCAAGATATTGGACTTTCAAGAAGCAAAATGTCACCTGTCACGTCATCATGATTTTTGCTTCATTACGGTGATGTGGCCGGTGACACTTTGCTTCTTGAAAGTCCAATATCTTGAAAGCGTACAGTGACTTCAGAAAATATTAATAACCCTTGACTTATTCCACATTATGTTGTGTTACAGCCTGAATTCAAAATGGATTAAATATTTTAAACAATGTCACCCATCTACACACAATACCCCGTAATGACAAAGTGAAAATATATTTTAGAATGGTTTGCAAATGTATTGCAAATGAAATACAGAAATGTACGTAAGTATTCACACCCCTGAGTCAATACTTCGTAGAAACACCTTTGGCAGCAATTACAGCTGTGAGTCTTTAAGAGCTTTCCACACCTGGATTGTGCAACATCTGCCCATTACAATGCCCAAAATTCTTCAAGCTCTGTCAAAGTGGTTGTTGATCATTGCTAGACAACCATTTTCTGGTCTTGCCATAGATTTTCAAGGAGATTTAAGTCAAATCTGTAACTTGGCCACTCAGGAACATTCACTGTCTTCTTGGTAAGCAACTTCGGTGTAGATTTGGCATTGTGTTTAAGGTTATTGTCCTGCTGAAATGTACATTTATCTCACATAGTCTGGTGGAAAGCAGACTGAACCAGGTTTTCCTCTAGGATTTTGACTGTGCTTAGCTCCATTCCGTTTCTTTTTTATCCTGAAAAACTCCCCAGTCCTTAACGATTACAAGCATACCCATAACATGATGCATCCACCACTATGCTTACAAATATGGATAGTGGTACTCAGTAATGTGTTGTATTGGATTTGCCACAAACATTAGACTTTGTATTCAGGACAAAAAGGTAAATGCCTTGCCAATTTTTTTGCAGTATTATTTTAGTGCCTTATTGCAAACAGGATGAATGTTTTGGAATAGTTTTATTCTTTAAAAAGGCTTCCTTCTTTTCATTGCACTACAATGTTGTTGATCCATCCTCAGTTTTCTCCTATCAAAGCCATTAAACACTGTAACTGTTTAAAAGTCACCATTGGCCTGATGGTGAAATCCCTGAGTGGTTTCCTTCCTCTCCGGCAACTGAGTTAGGAAGGACGCCTGTATCTTTGTAGGGACTGGGTGTATTGATAGACCATCCAAAGTGTAATTAATAACTCCACCATGCTCAAAGGGATATTCAATGTCTGCTTTATTTTTTATTTTTTACCCAACTACCAATAGGTGCCCTTCTTTGCGAGGCATTGGAAAACCTTCCTGGTCTTTGTGGTTGAGGGACCTTACAGATCATTATATTTGTGGGGTACAGAGATGAGGTAGTCATTCAAAAAATAATGTTAATTAAACACTATTATTGCACACAGAGTGTGTCCATGCAACTTATTATGTGACTTGTTAAGCACATAAGCACGTAAGCCTTATGTCTGGACTTTCTTGCATCCTTGGATTATGTCCAAAATACTGTTCACATTTGTACAGCACCTCTATTTGAGGTATTTTTTTTCCAAAGAAATTAGCAATCACACCCACCACCAAGACTGGCATATTCTGACACCCACATAAAGTACTCGTAGTTACACTTCCCATGTGTTCCATCTATGCATTTTACTTCACTTCCATTAGGTGTCACTGTGCACACAGTCTTGGGCAGAAGTCTAATTTCTCTGACTACTGAATAGTCTGATGACTTTCTCCATTTTCAAAGTTGAACTGAAAGCTATTATTGACTCATCAGTATGTCTGTGTTCCCAATTCACATCAATAAAATAACTTTATTATCACTTAACATTTTATGGCTGCTGCAGTTATAATATTTTTTTAATTACAGAAAAAAAAAAAACATCTTACCGAAGTAGCCTAGTCGACACTCTTACACAATGCAGACAATTCCGCCTCTTTTGGCTTGAAGCCAAGTGCTACACCAGCTCATGCCAGACTGTCCAACAGTTGGTGCAGTACTTGTATGCTAAAAGTGCTTAGCTGGATGTGCACTGTCAATGAACACACCTGTTTGGCACTAACTATATGGCTGCTTTGTCTATCGTCCGATTGGATGCAACCGGGAGGTGTTCATCCAATAGGAATTGGGGCTCATTTTGGGCTTAGATTTTCTTCTCATGCATTTCTATGGTGCAGAATTGATGGTGCTGTCTTGTCTCGAATGAGCCAAGGCATCTTATTGGCCCACATGTATGTCTTGGAATACTCAAAAATGCCAACTCTCACTTAAAAAATATTATAGTGTTGGTACCACAGTACACAAGTAATATACAAAGTAATCACAGGAGGTTGGTAGCACCTTAATTGGGGAGGACGGGCTCGTGGTAATGACTGGAGCGGAATCAGTGGCATGGTATCAAATACATCAAACACACTCCGTTCTGGTCATTATTATGAGCCGTCCTCCCATCAGCAGCCTCCTGTGAAAGTAATGTATATATATTTATACGATTGGTACTGCAATTGGATTGAATGTTGCACAGTGGGTGTTTTTGAGAAAGAATGGCTGTTATAGCCCCTTTGGACTCTGGTGATTTAAAAAAATAGCCCCTTTGGACTCTCATAAATAAACATGTGTGTTTGTTGGAAACTATGCAGTTCTTTCTTGACCCTTCCAGGATATGAGAAATATACATTTCAAAGGATTTAAAAACAGGTGGTGCGGGTTCAATGGATGCCATTGAATTCTTGCCCCCTTGTGAATAATAATAGCTGCGACTGACTCGTGGTAAATACATCAGAAGAGCTACATAGTACAGTCTGGTAGCAGTGAAAAAATACAAACCTTAGCTTAGTTAGGCCGACTGCATAAGCTTGAACATCAAGCAGGACAAACGTCAATGGGGACTGTATAATTTGTTCAGATCATTTAGTGATGCAAAGGGAATTCCAGATCTCTCTCTCTCTCTCTCATGTGCTCCCAGTCTAGTGCGTTGACATTGGCCCTTTGACAGACATCTGTAGCTCAGCAGCCCAATGCTGCTCCTGACTGTCAAATACATGTTTTGTTTGCTTTAGCCTGCCAGGAGTGCAAGATGGGCAGGGTTTAGACTTTTGCAACTACTCTAATAGTTCCACTGCACCAGACAAGCTCAATCAAACCCAGCTATTTGATTTCAAATAGTATTTAAACCCAGGTTTGCTGACTATCTATAAAGAAAATATTTCACTAGAGTCTCTTAGAATGGATGCAATACAGTACTGTATGTTTTCTGACCTATACTGATAATTTGATCACCCTGTTGCAGGAGAACTTTACTGTAATGCAGGAAATGTAAAACCTGTAGTGTATTTGTGGTTTGAAATTTCAGACTTGATTTTCTCTTATGAAAAATGCACCAACCCCTATAAAAATGTCCATTAATTATAATCCACATAATAATTCACATTTCCTGTCGCTGCAGGATTATCTTCCTGCTGTAGAAAACTGGCTCAAATAGAGATCCTACATCTGTACTTTAATATGGGTCTTACCCATAAACAGTAGCCTGCAATGGACAGCAAGGTAGAAAGTCATATATATGCTAACCAAACTGGGGCAATCAGTTACAGTTTGACTCTGATCAAAAGTTCAGAAAACATATCAAATTCGTTCCACACATAGAGACAAAACTAATTGTTGACTCAGCAATAGCTACAAATCAAGGGTTGTGAGAGTCAACTTTTCAAATATATTTTTTTACTGTAATCGTTTGTATCTCACTCCATTCAGATTCTATAGATGTTTTTGTAAAAATACCTGGCCTGGGCCCCTTTTGTATCCACTGTTGTCTCACAAACACCGCTCTAGCTCAGTCCTCGTTAATCAATAAATAGATTAATCCAATGGTACATCCCAGAAGTCTGTAGCTCAAACACACAATGTTTAAAAGGGGTTAGAAGTCCAAAGCGCGCTGGCATTACGGTGAGACTCATTGGGTTAATACCAACAATTCACTTTATTTTTTATTTTTTACATTGTCAACATTTATTAAG